>NC_050074.1:116829580-117129580 GCF_009764565.3 Dermochelys coriacea
TGCATGAAACATCTTGGTTTTGTGCTGTCACTGAAGATAAAAAAAAATCACTGAAGATAAAAATAGGCTGGCTTGCTTTGAAAATACACAATTTATGGGGAAAATGATTGAGGAACAGGGTTGTAACCTATTCTTTAACTTCTGGTATTTTATTAGTATCCCATATTCTCAATAAACATGGTGTTTAGTGATTAGTGTAGTAGAAGTTGCAAGATTAAAGCACAGAACACTAAGCAGAGATTTTAGCTAAAATCACTAGAAGAGATAAATGCCAGCATCTTTCAGCAGTCATTAACCTGAACATTGATGCATACAGCTTTATGCCCCCGATCTGAATGCGATCTGTATCACAAAAGTGTTGCACGTTCCTGTTAGGTCCAACTGTAGTCTGGTAACAGTAACCATGCTGCCCTTTTCCCATATTCTTTAATTTTATTGGCTGTCCATTCCACCTCTTCCTCATAAGCAAATAGAAAAGAACGGGAATCTCCAGTGAATCCAATTAGAGAACACTGAAAAGGTCACTGTAATAAAGTTTGCGATTAAAGGGGAGGCATTAACTGTCACACTTGTTCTTGTGTGACAAAGATTATAACAAGAAGAGAAAATGGCAGAGCCTGAATCAATTTAGGAAGTGAGACTAAAGCCTGGTACAAACTTAACCCATTCTCATGATGATATGCTAATTGTTGCATGCTTGTGATTCTTTCTGGGTATCATACCAAAGAGCCATTCTTCATTCATAGGAGGCAGAGAAAAGAAAACTATTAACTCATTTTAACCATACCTTGGAGTCAATGCAGGACTCTGCCCTATTCTCAATTGTTCTGCCCGGTTCAATTTCAGATATCTCAAGCACTGAAAATTCTACCACTTCCCTTGAAAGAGTCTGTTTCAATGGGCCCTATTTTTAGAAAAGCACAAACTGGCACAAACCCTTGTGACAGGGTCGGGCCAGATGGCTAGAAGACAGTAATCCTATTGGGATTTGGGAAGTGACCTGCGGACACCCATCCTGCAGCCGCGGGTGTTCAATGTTGCGATGGTAAGAGGTGCCACGAGGAGGGCTGGGGGGGGGAATCCTTGCCGGCAGGGATGCTTGCGGCTCCCAATGGGCCGCGCAGCAGTCCGTGACCTACCCCGTAGGTGAGTAAGGAGTCACGGAAGAGGCGGACCTGCTGGTAGACCGCGGCGCCCTGCCTCCCGGTCCTTTTACCCTCCCCCATGAGGGCCCTTGCAGCCCGGAGGATTTGAAGAAAGTCCCCCCAACGCTGGAGAGCAAGCTGTACTTTGTTGCGGGAGCCACGGACGTCGTCTAAAAACTCCCGCAACTCCTCTCACAGCGCATGGGGGGCTGGGGTTACGGTCTCCTGGTTACTCCCCAACGGGGCCCTCGGTACAGCCTCGTGGCCCACCGAGATGGGCAAACAGGGTGCGGACCCCCGCCGGGGCTCCTGATGGGTTGGCACCACTAGGCCTGCCTCGAACCCTGGGGCAATAGGGGGCGGCGGAGGGAGGATAGCAGCCCCTGGTGGGTCGGGACGGGTAAACACAAAGGCCGCTCCCTGGGGGTCATCGATTGGAAAAGAGAAGGAGACAGCCCCAGGGGTGGCAATAACATCTCGGGAGGTGGATTGGATAGGGGCAGGGGTAGGGTTAGAGGCGAGATTCTGGGTGGGGAGAGGGCTCTCAGTGATGCCGGGCGCAGGCTCTATGGTGGATTTGGCAGCCACGGCATCAGGAGGTGGACTCTCTTCTGTAGGGCCCCCTCCCGGGAAGGAGGTTGAATGCTCCTCACCAATGAGGGGTGCCCCTGGTGGCTCGGGTCCCGGCCGCGTGGCACTGGTCATCGCCTCAACAGGCTCAGCGGCCCTCAGCGAGGTGCCATCTGCAGCCGGGTTGATGGAGCAGTCCAGGGATTCCTCGGAGGTGGGAGTGGAAGCAACAGTTAGGGGGAGGGAGCATGGGGAAAGGGGGGCTGGAGTGAAGTCGCGCAGATCGATGTCCGCTGGCATAAGGTCATCCTCCCCCTGGGTGACCGGGGTCAGACCCAGGGCCTCAATCTCCTCAAATATGGATGGGAAATCATTTTCCACCACCCCAGGATTCTCCCCGCCGACACCTGACGCAACGGTTGCCTCGGGGCACACTGAGGTTTCAGATGGTGCCAGGGCAGGGCAGGCTCTCTCGGGGGTCTTGGAGGGGAGGGACTCCTATGGAGGGGAGATACTGCCTTCCAGTGCTGCCACGTCTTCCCCAGCCGGCTCTGGTGGGTGGAACACACCCGTGGGTAGAGCGGAAGGCTCAGCATCGGTGCCCCCCTTCCTGGTCTTCTGGGGGGCCTCCGCATCAGATGGGAGGAGCGGAGCTCAAGCCTTCCACTTGCCCCGCTTCCCCTGGACTAGGGCCCAGCCCTCCATGGCATCATCCGGGGGCTGGCTAGCAGGGGTCGTGTCAGGGGGCAGAGGCGATGGCTCAGGGACTCAAAGAGATAACAGTGGGGCAGCACAAGGGAGGGAAGATTCCCCTTGGGGCGGGCCCTCTCCCATGCCCGGCGGTGTCCCTGCCACACCCTCCTCCACAGGCCCCACCAGATTGCAAGCAGCGGGGGCGGGGCTCTCCCGCTCATCTGGGCATAGTTGGGGAAGTGTCCCTTGGGCCCGAGCGGGAGCAATGGTGGACTGGGAAGGAGGAGGGGTGGTTTCGGGCGCTGGGCAGCCAGAGGCATCAGCGATGACGGGTCTGGTGCCCTGCCGGGGCTTGGGGGTCCCAGATGCCCCTCCTTGCTGGGCCAAGGGGCAGTCCCTCCAGACGTGCCCCATCGCCCGGCTGAGGTAGCACTGGTCCTTCCTCGTGGAGTAATGCACCTGGTAATGGGCCCCCTGGTAGGGGACTAGGAAGGACCCCTCGAGCACCTCTCCATCACGTGCCGCCAGTGGCAGTTGTAGCTGCATTTGCCAGCGGAACGAGAGGACGTGACGGAGAGCGGGGTCTTTGCATCCCAACAGGAAAGGGCTGATGACAGAGATGGGCTTCTCCAGGGTAGAGAGGGCGGGTAACAGGGCAGCATTGGGAAGAAAGGGAGGGACGGAGGTCAGGACCAGGCGGACGCCCAGGTCCTCTAGCAGCTCCAAGGGGACGAACGCCCCCTACTGCCAGGCTCTTCTCCACCGTCTCCTGGGTGGTGGCCTCCGATGCTAAGAAGAAGACGACCTCGCCATACATTTTGGAGGCCGCCACAATGGCCGTGGGCCCCACCACCCTCACCAACACTTGCACGTAGGTCTCCACGTGGGGCGAGGCAGGCACCAAGAGGCAACGGATGCCGTGCTTCCTGGTCATGGTGGGAAAGGGGACCCGGCTGCTATAGATGGTAGCGGAGGTGGTGGATGGGAGAGATGACATAGCGGCAAGCATTGGGGGCAGCCCCTGCCATGCAGGGCCTGGTCTTTTTAGTGGGGCCCTTCCCCTCCTTCTTACCCTGGCCCTTCCTGCCGGCTGGGGGGACTCCCCCACATCTGAGAGGGGAAGGACGTGGCAGCAGTGGAGGTCACCCTGGTGCCTGTCGCTGCTGGTGCCCCAGCGGGGGCGGTGGCAGATGGTTTGGCAGCGGCGGTAGAGGCTTGGGGGGGGGTGACGGAGGGGCAGGCGGGGGAGGGGCAGCTCCAGCTGCTGGAGGGGCCCCACCCGTCTCATCCCCTGCCATCATGAGCAAGGAGGGAAGGAGAGACACCAAAAGGAGGAGGGGAAAGGGGAAGCAGGTCGACCACTCCTCCCCGCTAGGCTGGAGGCAGGGAATGAGGGTGCCAAAAGGGGTGGGCTGGACAGGGGGCAATCAAGGGTTTGGGTCAGTTGCCCACAGGGTGGAATTCCGGCTCCTCTAGCTGCACTAGGGGACGGAGGGATACAACAACACTGGGGGTGCAGTGAAGAGGGTTGAAACTAAAATGGGGAGTGGCACAAGTGCATGGGAGGGGGCATGGGCACACGGAGCAAGGGGCCAAGCGGGCTGGCGTTAGGGCAGGGAAAACAAGGAGCTAGCTTCAGAGGCTGGGGCGGGGCAAACAAACAAAGGCAGTAGAGGGAAATGGGTGGGGCAGGCGAACAAACTGAAGCTAGTAAGCGGGCTGGGGCAAAAGAGGGGGGCAAAAGCTGCAAGTGGCAAATGGGGCAGGTTGAAAGGGCAAAGCTGTGGGGTAGGCAGTCCGTGGGGGGGGTATATGCACCCACATGCGCTTGCACAATGTCTGTTTAGGCTGGTTGCTGCTTCTGGGCCAAAGGGTGGAAATAGGTCGTGGCAAGCCAAGCAAGAAGCTGAGTCCAGAGGCAGGAGCTGAGGCAGATGATATACAGCCAGTGGGGGCGGTGGAGGGGCAGCGGTAGTACTGGTGGGGGTTGGGGAGGACACACAGATGGATCGGGGGGGCAACTCCTCACCACGCCCCATGTCCCTGCAAACACAGTCAAGACCCCCACCACAAGAGCACAGTTTGAAAATTACTCAGTCTTAACGCCCCCTCCACGGTGGTCTGTAAAGTCTCTAGGTGCTTCCCCACGGGTAGATGGTCCTCTTCTTCTCCTCCTTGGGGCTTCAGCAGCTCTAGGCAGCAGACTCCGCAGCAGCAGCAGTTCCAGGAACTCCAGATGGTGGTCCAGGCAGCCAGAAAGGACCCCTCTCAGGTGGTGGTGGTGTCCACAGCAGCAACGGCTGGGCCCCTCACTCCCCCCCTCTAGGGAGTGGGCCAGCAGCCCCCCCCCCACAAGGGGCTGCAGTTGGAGCAGTAGCAATACCCAAGGGCGGGAAGTCCAGCAGCCGGCCAGCAATCAGGTAGTAGAGAAGGAGGGGGGATGGTGTCTGGCCCAGCCAGGGGAGCAGCTGGAGCAGCAACAGCAGTAGTAGCAGCCATATTGGGATCCAGGAAGTGGGCGGATGAAGCCCCTCCACTGCTAAAGGATCCCTCCTCAGCCTAAGAGGGGGGTCCACAGACCTGGAAAGCCAAATAGTTACAGGGGACAACTACTGAACAACAGGGACAGGGGTGCGGTTAAAAGGTCAAATGAAGGGAACTGGATGGGGACACCGAGCAGAGAACCCCAGACAGCGCCCACTGTGTCAAGGGAGTCAGCGGACACCGCCCAGAGGAACTCTGCCCGGAGGTGTGAACGGACGGAGGATCGGAAATAGGCCCCACAGTCACAGGAGACTCCATCGGCCAACCTCCTCACGCTGGTTTTATAGATGGCCACTTTAGCCAGAGCCAGGAGGAGGTTGACCAGGAGGTCCCATGACTTGGTGGGGCCACGGACAGGGAGTGCATAGATAAGAAGGTGAGGGGAGAAGTGCAACCAGAATCTTAACAAAATATTCGTGAGGAGCCGGAATAGGGGATGCAGTCTGGTGCACTCTAGGTAGATGTGCGCCAGGGTTTCCCTCACGCTGCAAAAGGGGCAGATATCTGGGACTGGGGTAAACCACGCCAAGTATACGCCCATGCTCACAGCTCCGTGAAGGAGCCACCAACTGATATCCCCGGCGGGTCTCAGAACCAATGTGGAATAGAGGCTGGCCCACCGGGGCTCCTCACCTTCTAAGGGTGGAAGGAGGTCCCGGCCCTTTGTGTCAGGGTGGGACACGAGGGTGAGGACATGAAGGTGTGGAGCACGAACGTGTATAGATGTTTCCTTGGCGCGGTCTGAAAACGGACCGGCTGAAGCTCGTGTAGCCGGCTCACGGTGAAGGGGCAGGGGGCCGGTCGGGTCCACGGAACAGGAGCACAATGAAAAGGTCCGGAGGGCCTGGCATGGAGGGTGGGCAGGGCACGCCCTCCCTTAGGACCCGGTCAAGGAAAACCCGAGCAGCGGGCGGCAAAGCAGCCCTCACCTCCTGAGGTACGCGCAGGGGAGTACAAGGCCTGGACAGCCCCATGCGCTCAGCGAGCATCCGGGGATCCAGCCAGTCTCCCCGGTCATAGTCCAGGAGGTCTCCGACTCTGGTGACTTCTGCCAGGACCAACCTCTGGCACACCGCGGGGGACTCCGCCACCTGCACACGAAGCTGGGGGTTGTGTAGCAGACGCTCCGTGAGGAGATCTTCCCCCATGGAGGCTGCCACGGACTTGGTCACTGCAAACAGTTTTCAGGTCCGGAGGAGGTCCTGGTAGAAGACCGGCAGCTTGGACAGGTCTCGCGGAAGACCTCTCGGATGGAGATAAAGGAGCTGTCGGCTGTATCGGAGGCCCCGGAGGCGGCGCAGGAAGGCATGTGCCAATACACTCCACGCCGGACTACCTGCACCATAAAGGAGCCTCTGCAGGGCCTGGAGGCAGAAGACACGGACCTGAGTGCAAAAACACTTCAGGCCCTGCCGTCCCTCCTTCAGAGGTAGATGGAAGCAGTCCTGACCAGAAGAACTCCAGAGTCAACGTCCGGAGGCTGGCCAGGAAATCTGGGGCCGGGACCAGGATGTTGAGCCGGTACCAGAGCATGGACAGGACTAGTTGATTAAGCATCAGTGCCCTCCCTTGAAGGGAGAGACACCGGAGTAGTCCTTTCCATCTCCGGAGCCACTGTACCACCCTGCCCTCTAAACCATGCCAGTTCTCCAGCGGAGACGGTTTCATGGCAGAAAGGTAAACGCAGAGATAGAGCAGCGGACCCGGATGGCCTGAAGCACGGGGGGGTGGGAGCTCGCCTGCTGCCAGTCCCCTACCACCAAGCCAGAGCTCTTGACCCAGTTGACCCGGGCAGAGGAGGCTGCTGAGTAAACGGCCTGGCAAGCCTCCACCCGCGTCAAGTTGCCCGGGTCCTGGACCACGAGGATCACATAGTCGGCGTACGCCAACAGGACCAGCCACAGCTCCGGCTCCCGCAGCGCCAACCCCGTCATCCTCCTATGGAGGAGACAGAGGAAGGGCTCAATCGCCAGTGCATACAGCTGGCCCAAGAGGGGACACCCCTGCCGTACTCCTCGCCCAAAGCTGACCGGTTCGGTCAGGGTCCAGTTGAGCCTGACCAGACACTTTGCGGAGGCGTACAGCACCTGGAGAAAACCCACAAACTGAGGTCTGAAGCCAAACGCTCGCAAAGTGCTCAGGAGATACCCGTGATCCACCCCGTCGAACGCCTTCTCCTGATCCAGGGACAGGAAGGTGAACGACAGACCGTCCCTACACCCGAGTTCCAAAAGGTCCCGGACCAGATACAGGTTGTCGAAAATGGTGCAGCCTGGGACGGTGTAGGTCTGGTCTGGGTGGATCACATCCGCCAGCATGGACCCTAGCCGCAGCAAGATGGCTTTCGCTACAACCTTGTAGTCCGTGCTGAGGAGCGAGATGGGACGCCAATTCTGTAAATCACGTAGGTCCCCCTTCTTTGGCAATAAGGCGAGCACAGCTCTCCTACATGAAAGAGGGAGAAAGACTTGGCCCAGACGGTGACTAGGTCTGGGCCGAGGACATCCCAGACCATGCGGTACAACTCCACGGTCAGCCCGTCAATGCCCGGAGATTTATTAGTAGGCATGCGGTGGAGGGCTTCTGAGAACTCGGCCAGAATGAGAGGCAGCTCTAGCCGGTCTCTGTTGCCCGCGCTGACCATCGAGAGTCCGTCCCAGAGCACTCTGCAGGCATTAGGATCAGTCGGATCCGGGGAGAAAAGGCATGCGTAGAAGGCCCTGGCCCTCCCGCACATCTCCGCCGGATCCATGAGGGAGGTGTCATCCTCCGCGAGGAGGCAGGTGACATGCTTCTTAGCCCCCATCTTTTTCTCCAGGGTGTAGAAGAAGCGGGAGCTGCAATCCATCTCCTGAAGGAGGCGGATGCGGGATCGAACAAAGGCACCCCGGACTTGGTGGTCCTCGAGGGCCCGGAGCTCCTCCCGCTTCTCCCGGCACGCTCCGCAGAGGGATGGATCCTCAGGCTGGCGGCCAGATGCCTCTCCAGCTCTAAGACCTCCCGTTCCAACTGCCCTATCGCCACATCCCTCCATCGGCTGGCGCTCCGGGTGTAGTCGAGGCAGAAGAGCCGGGCACGCACCTTCCCCAGGTCCCACCACCGCCGCGCCGAGGGAAAGGCACGCCGCTACCCTCCCCAGGCCAGCCAGAACTCCCGGAAGGATGCCACGAAGCCCACAGCCTCCAACAAGCTGTTGTTAAAGTGCCAATAGGCTGGTTCCGGCCTCTCCGTGCAGAGAGAGACCGTCACAGTGGCTAGGTGGTGATCGGAGAACAGGGCCGGCCGAATGCTGGAGGAGTGGGCCCATGAAAGGTGGAAACGTGATAAGTAGATGCGGTCCAACCAGGAGTGGCGCGACCGATGGACCTCCACCCAGACAAAGGTGAACGTTGAGACGTCGTCCGGGTGGTGGTCACGCCAGACATCCACCAGTGAGTGATGGTCGACTATCTCCCGGAGGACATCTGTGGCGGCCAGGCACTGCTCGGTCCCCGAGCTGTCCCACTCCTCGAGGGTCGTATTAAAGTCCCCGCCCAGGACCAGGCACTCGTGAGGATCCAAAGTGCTGAGGAAGGTGGACGCCTGCTGAAAGAAACGCAGCTGCTCCGGGCCTGATGTCGCGGCATAGACGTTGACAAGATTAACCACGAGCCCCTCTATACGGACCCGGAGGTGCAGCAGATGGCCCGGCAGAGGCTCGGCAACCCCCAGCACCTCGGGCCGTAGGTCGGGGGAGAACAGGGTCACCACTCCAGCCATAGGAGCTGTGAGATGGCTAAAGTAGACGCTGTCCCCCCAGTCCAGCCGCCAGCTGTCTTCAGCGGCCGGAACCCTATGGGTCTCCTGCAGGAAAACCACAGAGTACCCCCCCCTCCCAAAGGAAGGGGAGCACCTGGGACCTGCAGAGACCTATCCTACAGCCGCAGGTGTTCAACATTGCAATGGTAAGAGGTGTCATAAGGAGGGCTGGGGGGGATCCTCGCCGGCAGGGATGCTAGCGGCTCCTGACGGGCCGCGCAACAGTCCGTGACCTTCCCCATAGGCGAGTAAGGAGTCATGGAAGATGTGGACCCGCCAGTAGGCCTCGGCGCCCTGCTTCCTGGTCCTTTTGCCCTCCCCCATGAGGGCCCTCGCGGCCCGGAGGATAAGATGGAAATCCCCCCATCGCTGGAGAGCGAGAAGCCCTTGTTACGGGAGCCACGAACGTCCTCGAGGAACTCCCGCAGCTCCTCCCGCAGTGTATGAGAGGCCGGGGTCACTAGCCCCCGGCTTTGCTCCAGAGGGACCGCTGACACAGCCCCATGGCCCACCGAGATGGGCAGGCAAGGGGCGGACCCCCGACTTGGCGCCCGATGGGCTGGCACCACATGGCCCCCCCTCAAACCCCGGCTCAATTGGGGGCGGTGGAGGGAAGATAGCAACCCTGGTGAGTTGGGACTTGGAAATACAGAGGCCGCTCCCTGGGGGCTATCCTCTGGGGGCGAGGAGGTGGTGGCCCCAGGGGCGGCAATGATATCACGGGAGGTGGGGGGGACAGGGACAGGGTTGACAACAAGGGCAGGGCAGGGATCCAGAGTAGGAGCAGGACAGGGGTTGGAAGCAGAGGCAGGGAAAGGGGCAAAAGCAGGATCCTGGGCTCCAGGAGCCACGCAGCTGGAGATTGGCCCCCCTTGGTAGAGCTCAAGGGACTGGGGGGTGGGAAGGGGGCCCTCCACGATGCCAGGCTCTGACACCACGGCTGGCGGAGAAGCCACAGAGGGTCTCCGCCTGGGAAGGAGGTCGGTTGCCCCATGCCCACAAGGGACAGACCATGGGGCCTGGGTCCCAGCCGCACGGCACCGGCCGTCGCCTCAATGGGCTCAGCGGCCGACAGCAGGGTGCCACCCGCGGCTGGGCAGATGGAGGAGCCCAGGCAACCCTCGGGGGTGGGAGCAGAAGCAGCAGTTAGGGAGGAGGAGCATGGAGAAAGGGGGGCCAGGTGAGGTCGCTCAGATTGAGGCCCACTGACAGAGGGTCGTCCTCCCTCTGGGTGACCGGGGTCAGACCCAGGGCCTCGATCTCCTCGTAGATGGAGGGGAGCTCCCCTTCCACCACCCCGGAGGTCTCCCCGCCAACGTCCAAAGTGATGCTCGCCTCGGGGCTCACAGGGGCTCCGGATGGTAACGGGGCAGGAGGGGCTCCATCGGGGGCCTTGAAGGGGCTCCAATGGAGGGATGGTACTACCCTCCCGTGCTGCCATGCCCTCCCCAGCCGGCACTGGGGGATGGAACGCACCCGTGGGCAAAGCAGAGGGCTCGGCATCGGTGCCCCCTTTTTTGGTCTTCCGGGGGGCTTCCGCATCGGTGGAAGGGAGCGGAGCTCGAGCCTTCCGCTTGCCCCGCTTCCCCTGGACAAGGACCCAGCCCTCCATGGCATCATCCGGGGGCTGGCTAACAGGGGTCGGTCGGGAGGCAAGGGCGATGGCTCAGGGACTGTGGGAGGCAGTGGTGGGGTGACATGAGGGAGGGAATAATCCCCCTGGGGCGGACCCTCTCCCACGCTCGGTGGTATCCCTGCCGCACCCTCCTCTAGACGCCTCGCCGGATTGCAGACAGCAGAGGCGGGGCTCTCCCGCTCCTCTGGACGTGCTGGGGGGAGCGCCCCTTGGGCCCGAGCGGGAGCAGTGGTGGACTGAGTGGGAGGAGGGGCGGCTCCGGGTGCCGGGCAATCAGGGGCACCGGCGATGACAGGGCCAGTGCCCTGCTGGGGCTCGGGGGTCCCGGCTGCCTCTCCTTGCTGGGCCAAGGGGCAATCCCTCCGGACGTGCCCCATCGCCCGGCAGAGGTAGCACCGGGCCTCCCCCATGGAATAGTGCACCTGGCAATGGGCCCCCTGGTAGGGGAACCAAGAAGGGGGGGGGGGGCAGGTCGACCTCTCCTCCTCGCTAGGCTGCAGGTAGGGGAGGAGGGTGCCAAACAAAGGGGAGGGCCAGATGGGGGGGTATCAAGGGCTCGTTGGGGACAGTCACCGACTCAGGGTAAAAATCCGGCTCCTCTAGCTGCACTAGGGGAGGGAGGTCACAAGAACGTTGGGGGGTGCAGTGAAATAGGGGCAAACTCAAACAGGGGAAGGGCACAAGCGCATGGGCGGGGGCATGGGGGCACTGGATATGGGGCCAATCAGGGAAAGGGTACCACAGGGAGAGGGGGAGAACCAGGCCGGAGGCAGGACAGGGAACCGAGGAGCTAGCTTCAGAGGCCAGGGCAGGGCAAACAAACAAAACCTGCAGAGGGAAAAGGGCGGGGCAGGCAAAACAAAACTGAAGCCAGCGAGTGCTGGGGTAAAGGGGGGGGGGCAAAAAGGCTGCAAGGGGCAAAATGGGGCAGGTAACAGGGGACAAAGCTGGGGCTCACTAAGGGGGTCCAGTCCAGGGGGATGGGGGTGGGCGCGTGCGCCCACGTGCGCTTGCAGAGAGTCAGTTTGGGCTGGCTGCTGCTTCAGGCCTAAAAGGTGGTGAAAGGGTGCGGCCGGCCAAGCAAGCAGTGGAGTCCCAGAGGCAGGAGCTGAGGCAGATGGTATGCAGCCAGTGAGGGTGGTGGAGGGGGCAGCGGTGGTACTGGTGGGAGTTGGGGGGGGGACACACAGATGGATCGGAGGCAGCTCCATGCCACACCCCCTGTGTCCCTATAAACACACTCAAGACCCCCACCACAAGAGCACAGTTTGAAAGCTACTCAGTCTTAAGGCCCCCTCCACGGTGGTCTGCAAAGTCTCTAGGTGCTCCCCCACTGGCGGATGGTCCCCTTCTTCTCCTCCTCAGGGCGTCAGCAGCTCTGGGCAGCAGCAGCTCCAGGAACTCCAGGTGATGGTCCAGGCAGGCAGAAAGGACCCCTCTCAGGTGGTGATGGTGGTGTTCACAGCAGGAAAGGCTGGGGTCCCTCACTCCCCTCCCCCAAGGGGCTGCAGTTGGAGCAGGAGCAGGAGCAGCACCTGGGGGTGGGCAGGGGGTGGGGGTCCAGCAGCCGGCCAGCAACCAGGTAGCAGAGAATGTCTGGCCCAGCCAGAGGAGCAGCAGGAGCAGCAGTCGCCGCAGGGAGAGCCCAGGGTTTAGCAGCAGCAGCAGCCCTCTCCCTTCTTCCTCCAGGCCAGAGGGATACAGGAGTGCAATAGAAGGGAGAGCTGTTAGTCCTAAGTCAAGAAGGTCCCATTTCCCTGGGTAAGGGAACAGGAAAGATTCCAGAACAATCAGGAACCTTCTGGAGACAATTAAGACAGACAGGCTGATTAGAACACCTGCAGCCAATTAAGAAGCTGCTAGAATCAATTAAGGCAGGCTAATCAGGGCACCTTGGTTTAAAAAGGAGCTCACTTCAGTTTGTGGTGTGTGTGTGTGTGAGAAGCTGGGAGCAAGAGGAGCTGAGAGTGAGATTGTAGACTGTTGGAGGACTGAGGTGCACAAGCGTTATCAGACACCAGGAGGAAGGTCCTATGGTGAGGATAAAGAAGGTGTTGGGAGGAGGCCATGGGGAAGTAGCCCAGGGAGTTGTAGCTGTTGCACAGCTGTTCCCGGAGGTACTCTAGACAGCTGCGTTCCACAGGGCCCTGGGCTGGAACCTGGAGTAGAGGGTGGGCCTGGGTTCCCCCCAAACCTCCCAACTCCTGGTCAGACACAGGAGGAGTTGACCTGGACTGTGGGTTCATGAAAACAGCCAAACTGAGGGCTGCCGTGAAGCTCCAAGGTGAGCAAATCCACCAATAAGTGCAAGACCCACCAAGGTAGAGGAGGAACTTTGTCACACCTTTTTGAATTCAGTTTAGGTTTAACTTGTGCACAATGTGCAGGTGTGAATGTATGCCTGTGTAGAGTTGTATGTGTACAAGCAGAGGGCAGGCTATGAGATTTTTGACTGTGGGTGTTAAAATAAAAGGTCTGAGTGCTTGCTTTGAACTCTAGTTACTGTGTAGGCTTATTAGAGTATCCAAGGCACACCTCATACCTATTACATTTTACTTATCCACAGAGATGAAATATGTTACTCAGTTTCGCATCTTCTCCCAGGAGCATGCTACAGTTCACACATTCCTCTGAGCTCCTGATCTAAGGAGAAATAAATCCATTGAGGAGGCACAAGTCACACAACTAGCCTTTGGAGCTCATTGCCACCAGATATCTGTGAGACCAACAACTTAGTTCAATTTTAAAAGGGATTTGATTAGAGTTAATTGAAACTCGGGTCAGACTAGATTATCACAGTGGCCTTGAAATCTATGAATTCCCCTCTCCTATTGTCATCAGCTTTCCTTTCCTGTCACAACATAGGGTGGGATCCATGAAGGGACTTAGGCATTGCAGTGCTGAGTGTCATGGCACCTAAATTTTAAGTGCCTAAAAAATCACCAGAACAGCCTGTGTTCCACAAAGCTGAGTTAGGTGCTTCAGTTAATGGGTGATTTGATTATAGTCTATAAGTATCAACATGGGGAACAAACATTTTAATAATCAGCTCTTCAAGCTAGCAGAGATGTATATCATCATCCAAAGGCTGGAAGTTGCAGCTAGACAAATTCAGACTGGAAATGAGGCATAAATTCTTAACAGTGAGAGTACCTGACCCCTGAAACAATTTACCAAGAGCTGTGATGGATTCTCCATTACTGACCATTTTAAAAGCAAGATTGGATAGTTTTCTAAAAGATCTACTCTGGGAATTATTTTGGGGAAATTCTATGGCCTGCGCTGTACAGGAGCTCAGACTAGATGATCAAATATTCTGACCTTGGTATCTGAGTCCCACAGTTACATTTGTACTAGTGCACTTAGCCACCCCTGTGTCATCATTCAGGTCACCCTTAAAAACTCACATCTTATGCAAGACAATAGTAGTTTATAATTAAAAAAACTCCCCAGTAATTTCTCCCCAACTCTAGATTTCCTAGCACATTTCATTTTCTATGTGACTAGCTTTTAGATCTTTATGGTAGGGACTGTCTTTACTTTGGTGCATTGTACAATGTAGGGCATGTTCTCTGTGATTAACAAATTACACACCAAAGATAACACCCATCCCAGTCATTCTTGAAGGTCTGTAACTGCAGCAGGATACTTTGCTTCTAAGAGCCAAAAGAATAAACTGTAGAGTTTAAACAAAAAGAGCTAAATACAATGTGCCTAACACATTGTGTTCTAAAACTACAGAAGAGTCTAAAGCTATGGATTTATATAATATGGAAAATGTAAAAGTTAATTTCACTCACTATCTGCAGCTAAATTCATCTGATTGACCTAATTGTGCTGTTAAGTAACAGAAAAACAAAGCTAATGTATTAATACAAATTTGGCAAATGAAATACCATTGAGTCAGGTATGAATGGCTTGCATGAGTAATGGACTGTAATTGCAAGCATATTTAATTTCTCTAATATTGAATTAGAAAAGTTTTAGGGAGACATGGTACAGCAGGCATAAAAATGAAAGATGCAATGGGCTGATTGTTCTTTGAACCAAAGGGAAAGGAATAGTTGAAATGCTGATTCTAATCTCCAGGGCCAGACTGGAAGTATGACCGTTGAACTACACTAGTTACTGTTAACTGCAGTGAAATTACATTCATTTGGGGGTCTTTTTTTTTTTTTTTTTTTTTTTGGTAAACATTGCAATCAAAATGATGTCCTATTTTAACCCCTCTTCTCTGCCTTTTTACCTTTTATAAAGATAGTCAAATGTTCCACCACACACAGGCCAGAGGGTAGCTCCTCAGGAGCAGATGATTTTTAGATTCTTTCCCCTGCAACCCAGCCTTGTTATGGATAAATGGGTCACATTCTGAACTCTTCAATGGGATCTTTTTCTGTGTAAGGCCTGAATAAATATTTTTGCTTTTAGCTTAATGAGTCTGAATCCCATCAGGCTAGGCAGCCAGAGAGCCACTAGAAGGATTTGGTATTGATAACACTCATTGTTAAGTATTGACTAGCCAAAGAGCAGCTCTTGAAGAAGAGTTCCAGTTTGTTTGTGCTGAATGCTAATCTGGAAACATCATCTAAACTGCCGTCATCAGCATGGACACTGGGCAAACCTGTAAAAGACAATGGACTGCTTTACTTCTTTACTGGGCCAATCCCAAATGAAGCTACACTTTAAAAAGTGTCATGTGGCCAAATGTCATGTGGCAAACATGTCATGTGGCCAAATACTGCCCTTAGCTCTACCTATCGCTCCAGTGAAATTAACAAGAGCCATGTATGCACCCATATCTGAAGGGTTAGGTCTCTTTATTAATTTTAACTTTTTAAGTGTATTTCCTGCTTGTGTAAAGCAATAGACCGAGGATTCGGGAGTCATCTGCTTAGCGACAGATCAGATACATCAAAGGGAACGATTGACAACAATATGAACTTCCCTACACTGCACTGCTCTGTGCTTCAAGCCGGTCCCAGTGAGACTAGCTCTATGGTTGAGAGGGTAATTCAATCACTATGCCTTAGCCAACTGAGGCCAGGCTTGGCAGTAGTGGTTGTTGTGATGCTTTACATGCCAGATATGCTAAACATTTATATGCCCCTTCATGCTTTGGTTAGCATTCCAGAGGACATGCTTCCATGGTGGTGATGCTCATTTAAAAAAATGTGTCAATCAAATTTGTGACTGAACTCCTTGGGGGAGAATTGTATGTCTCCTGCTCTGTGTTTTACCCGCATTCTGCTATATATTTCATGTGGTAGCAGTCTCGGATGATGACCCAGCATGTCGTTTTAAGAACACTTTCACTGCACATTTGAGAAAATGCAAAGAAGGTATCAATGCAAGATTTCTAAAGATAGCTACAGCACTTGACTCAAGATTTAAGAATCTGAATTGCCTTCCAAAATTTGATTGGGACGGGATGTGGAGCATGCTTTCAGAAGTCTTAAAAGAGCAACACTCCAATGCAGAAACTACAGGACCTGAACCACCAAAAAAAGAAAATCAACTTTCTGCTGGTGACACCTGACTCAGATGATGAAAATGAACATGTTTCAGTCTGCACTGCTTTGGATCGTTAGTGAGCAGAACCCTTTGTCATCATGGACACATGTCCTCTGGAATGGTGGTTGAACCATGAAGGGACATATGAATCTTTAGCACATCTGACATGTAAATATCTTGCAACCCCGGCTACAACAGTGCCATGAAAACGCCTGTTTTCACTTTCAGGTGACGTAAACAAGAAGCGGGCAGCATTATCTCTTGCAAACGTAAACAAACTTGTTTGTCTGCGTGATTGACTGAACAAAAAGTAGGACTGAGTAGACTTGTAGGCTCTAAAATTTTATATTTTATTTTTGAATGCAGTTATTGTTCGTACATAATTCTACTTTTGTAAGTTCAACTTTCATGATAAAGAGATTGCACTACAGTACCTGTATTAGGTAAATTGAAAAATACTATTTCTTTTATTTTTACAGTGCAAATATTTATTATAAACTATAAAGTGAGCACTGTACACTTTGTAATTAATTTCAATATATTTGAAAATGTGGAAAACATCCAAAAATATTTATATAACTAGTATTCTATTGTTTAACAGCGATTAATCATGATTGATTTTTTTAATTGCTTGACAGCCCTAATTCAAACCATTTGGACTTGAGTTTGATAAATGGAATTGCTCTATGTATGAGCTCACCGTAATCTGATTCCACTGTAACTTTAATTAAACTTTTGCAAGACACTGTTTTTTTTTTTAAAATGACAATGAAGAATAAATATTTAATTACGATAATAAATAATTAATAAGAGCAATAAGTGTGTGGGCTTCCCCCAGCTCTCTCTAGTTCTGTTTTAATTAAGCCCATGCACCCTATTTGCATAAAAGAGTGAATAACAGGGTTTTTTTTTTTTGTATCCTAATGATTCCTTCATTACCCTTACTCGGAGAAAGTGTGTTAAAAGGAATTGAGCAATTCTCTTAGATTTTGGGTATTGGGGAAATGTAATCTGTTCTTTCAGAAATCTAATTTTCTAGATTAGTGAATCACATCTGATATTGCAAATGAGAAACCGTTTATTACTTTGATAGTATAGCATGGAAAATAGGGTGCATAACATTTATACTTCTGTCAGGTCAGCATTTAGATCACATTAGTGCTAATAATCTGATTGTAAATTATACAAGGATTCTGAATGTGGCATACACATTTAATCAGCCCTTTGTTCTCTCAGCTCAGGAGTATTTATAAGATATCAGTACTATCAAGCTACATATTACAGCAGATAATCTTCAGATGTGAAATATTTATTCCATTTTTACTTGTTTCATTACAAAGCTGCTTACAGAAAACAGTAGATGGATTATCTGAATTTATAAGAGGGATGATAGAATCAGAGAATTATCAGGGCTGGAAGTAGATCATCTAGTCTAGTGGTTCCCAATCGGAACTGGTACTTCTGGCTTTTAAGAGCTATATAAACTCTAAATTTTCAAAAGTGATTTTTGATTTTGGATGTTTCCATTTTTGGTGCCCAGATAGACACCTTAAAGGATCCTGATCTTCACAAAGTAATGGTCATCTGCCCTCTGAAAATCAGGCCTCTTAGTATGTCCCCAAATGAGCATCTAAACAGCAAGGCACCTAAAAAATCCTGAGTCACTTTTGAAAACTTAACCCCATGTCTTTACCTTAACAATGAGACCCCAAAGTACTTTTGCTACATGCTCCCTCTTCAGCTGGTCCCGCTGCCATGCATATATCTGCTCCCAAATGCTATCCTCGTGCAAAGCTGAGAATGGAAAGTGATGCAGAATAAACTGTATTGTGACTAAAAGTGCACATGAATAATGAACTGCAGCATGAACTGTCTTATGAACTGGCTGTTACAGTTGTCTTACTTTAGTGAGCTGGAACAGTTGCACAAACGAGTTGGCTATCACTTTATTAGTCCATGTTTTGCTTTAACTAATGGTGATGGTACAAAACCAGAACCCTGAATGGTTCTAGATGCTCCTGAAACTTGGGGAAGTTTGACTCTGAATTGTGACACAAACTTTGCACTTCAAGCCCGTCTCTAGTTATTTGGTCATCCCAGCAAATGGACTAGGTTTGTAGAAAAGTTATTGGTTTATTTGGTTTTTCCTAACTTTTCAAAATATTTATTGTGATGGGGCAAGGCCAGATGGCTATGGAAGAGTAGTGGGAGACAGATATATTAGCTCCAGGCTAAACAAATCCCTGGTACCAGGATAAATGAAATGGCAGCTGTTCCAGGTCAATTAAGACACCTGGAGCCAATTAAGAACTTTCTAGAAGGCAGAGAGAATGCTAGGTTGGGACACCTGAAGCCAATGAGGGGCTGGCTGAAACTAGTTAAAAGCCTCCCAGTTAGTCAGGTGGCAGTGCATGTCAGGAGCTGTGGGAAGAAGTTGTGCGATTGGAGAGGCTGAGTAGTACACACCATATCAGGCACAAGGAAGGAGGCCATGAGGTAAGGGTGAAGTGGAGCTTGAGGAAGTGAGGGCTGCTGTGGGAGAGTAGCCCAGGGAATTGTCCTTGTCATCTTTCTAAGAAGTCAGCTACCATAGCTGATACTAATAGGGTCCCTGGGCTGGAGCCCGGAGTAGAGGGAGGGCCTGGGCTCCTCCCCACTTTTGCCCCCTGATTAATCACTGAGACTGGGAGACAACAGAGACTGTGCAAGGAAGGATAACTTCTCCTCACCTCCCTCGCTGGCTTATGATGAAAATGGCTCAGTAGACTGTGACCCTTGTCTCTAGAGAGAAGGGTTATGTGGAGGGTCACAGTGAGCCTCTGAGGCTAGTGAAATCTGCCAGGAAACGCAGGACCCACAGAGGAAGACAGAGGTAAGACAGAGCTTTGTCACATTATGCATTAGTTAATCTTTACAGAAGGAAACCCAAAAATTTGACTGGAGAGTCAATGCTCCAGAACTTTTGAAAATTTTTTTAAAAAACCACATTGGGCCAATAGAGCAAAAGCTGGCACAGACTAAGGTGAAAAGTGACTGGGAAGGAGATGGTCCCTTAGGATCCTGAGCTGCTCAAAGGTGTCTTTTCATCATGAAGATGTGGAAGGACCTTTAACCTGTGATTTGCAGATCAGTCTAATAACAAGGAAAATTCTCCTAGGTCTCCTAAAAGTGGACATGATTTAATTTTTCCCTGTCTTCTTGCACATATAAAATGGAAAACTCTCAACCATGGTGCCGTGGTCTTCAATCATTCTTGGTTTTCTTTTTAGTGATTTTTCAAAGAGCAAAAGTTATCTTCCTACTTCTGCCACTTCCTTATTCTTTGAGTTCTTTTTGTGTTGGCTGTGTTTCATAATGTATGAAGGGAAAGGGTGAGGCCTGTGCCAACTATGTGATAACTTGTAGTGACTAATTGCACAGGAGAAAAGTAGGGAAGGGGCCCTGTTCTCTCTCTTACCTGTGTGTAAAGTAGTGAGTGACAGTGGTATACTGAAATAGCATCTCTATTTTACCCTCCTCCTGCTTTATTAGAAAAGGGCCAGAGCCACAAATGGTTCTTACACCTTCCTCTGATGCCTCTGGTCCTGGCCATGGGCAGAGACAGAATACTGGAAATTGTGACTGAGCCCCTATGACAATTCCTGTGTTCCTAAGATTTTTGTCCCTGAGCTTCTTATTGGCATTGACTCCGTTTGAATGTTTGTTATTTAATGAATGCAGTTTGAATATATTGTACATGTGCTAAGAGTGTTTGTTTTTAAATTAGTGCATTTGAAAACTCACAAACAAAACAGTTGGGTAATTTAACTAAATAAAAATACTGAAACATTCCCCACTCCTCTGCATCCATTGCATGCAGTGTTTAAGATTCTCAGACATGGACTTTCAAATGATTATTCCAATGTCTAGTTCTCACAAAGCAACACAAAGTATCTGCTTTCTTAGCTTGCTACAATACAGGATATAATTAGTGTTTTGTACTCTACTGTAACAATATGAAAACCATCATTAAAGACATTGAGCATATTATTCTTATTAGCATTATGGATTTGAAAGGTTTGAACTAACAACTGAACTATATTACCAAGAGTCCTTGTACAACAATAACTGGGGGGGGGGGCGGGAAAGCCCAGCCTGGACAATCCAATTTACTGTTTAATACTTTTACAGTTAAGCAACATACCAGCTGCATGGGGCAAAATGCACGCTCCAACACTGCCTTTTATGACCAATGCGTCCCTGTTAATATTATGTATTTATTATTTGTATCTCAATTGGACCTAAAGGCGCCAATTAGGTGTGAGACCCCCATTGTGCTAGGCACTGTACTTGCACATAGTTAGGGAGAGTCTCAGAGTTTACAGTAGACAGACAAAAGGTGGAAGAAAAGAAAGTATTATCACTGCTGTATAGATGTGGAACTGAGGCACAGGGAGATTAGGCACTGATTCAGTGAGCCATCACCAAAGCCCTTAAGCATGTGCTTCAAGTTTAGCATGTGTTTAAATCTCATTGACTTTAATGGAACTTAAGCATGTGCATAAAGTTAAGGGTGTGCTTTATTGCACAGGGATGGATTTCACTGCTTTACTGAATCAAAGCCTAGGTGATTTCCCAAGGTCACCCAGGATATCTATGGCAGAGGCAGGGATTGGTCCTAGATTTCCCAAGGCCCAAGCTAGGGCCTTAAGCACAAGACTATCCATCTTTTCTTAGCACCAGCACTCCTCCAGAGGTAGAGAGCCTGTGGTAGATGCAGCAATGGCGCATGTAAACTGAATGGAGTTGTTGTCTTTTAGGAACATAAGATTAGTCGTACCAGAGCAATGGTCTATTGAACTCTCTTATTTTGCCTCTGGAAGGCAAGCAATCCTTATGAGCCCGGTCAGTTGAGCAATGAGGAATATTGTGGGAATAAATAGTTTCCTGACTGTTTTTGCAATGTTTAGATCAGCTGCGTTTATACCCCTCTCATATCCTTTCTCTGGCCCATTTTTTTTTTTAAGTATCTTCCTGAAAAGGGAATGGAAAAACAAGAATACAGGTATGACCGTGAGTGCCTGGATGGGCCACACTGAGAATGCTACGCTCAGGGCAGACTGCATGGAATAGGGCAGCCAATCCCCAAAACTGGTGGTTAATTCTGTAATTGGATTCACCAAGCCAGTAACAAAACAGCTTCTGTAATACTACACAGGTTACCAAGAAGCCAAACATGGCCCCTTTTAAGCATTCCAGCCCTTGATTTCCATCTAGACAGCCACGTCTATTATAGTGAGTGGTTACTGAAAACCTGATTCACCATATGTGAGGTTCACCAATCCCAAAGGACCGGACACTTATCCCCAGGTCAATATGTGTATCAGAGTTTACCTAGCAATCGTGCTGATGCCAACCCTTTGGTAACTAAAGACTAAAGGTTTAATAATAAAGGGAAAGAAAAGAGTTGCACAAGGTTAAAAGATTAATTTATGTACAAATATGGGTAAAGTCCTTAGGTCAGTTTCATAGCAGCGATGATTAGGCTGGTAATTTGTAAAAGTCTTTCTGGAATCAATTTAAAAGGTTAAGGTCCAATCGGCCATCCAGGTGTAGAGTCTGTGCAAGATCTTCCATGAGAATTTCAGGGTAAAGCTGGAGACCTGAGTCCTATGCCTTAGACCAGTGGTTCTCAAACTTTTGTACTGGTGACCCCTTTCACACAGGAAGCCTCTGAGTGCGACCCCCTTCCCCCCTTATAAATTAAAAACACTTTTAAATATATTTAACACCATTATAAATGTTGGATGCAAAGTGGGGTTTGGGATGGAGACTGACAGCTCGTGACTCCCCCCATGTAATAACCTCGTGACCCCCTCAAGGGTCCTGACCTCCAGTTTGAGAACCTCTGGCTTTTTTTTTTTTTTTGAGAAACCCATTAATTTGGGCTTGAATAGGGACTGGGAGTGGCTGGCTCATTACAGAAGCAGCTTTGCCTCTCCTGGAATTGACACCTCCTCATCTATTGTTGGGAGTGGACTACATCCACCCTGATCAAATTGGCCCTGTCAGCACTGGCTCTCCATTTGTGAGGTAACTCCCTTTTCTTCATGTGTCAGTATATTATGTCTGCATCTGTAATTTTCACTCCATGCATCGAAGAAGTGGGGTTTTTACCCACGAAAGCTTATGCTCAGATAAATCTGTTAGTCTTTAAGGTGCCATCAGACTTCTTGTTGTTTTCTTGGCTTAGACCTTCACAGTTAAAATTTAAGCAGACCTGAGATGAAAAGGATCAGGTCCAAAGCTCGCTTTATAGTTGAAGCAGGCTGGGCGCTGACAAGTAACTCCACTACCAGGCTATGAAGAAAGCGAACCCACAGTTTGTGATCTCTTCTCAATGGGTCCTTTCTCAGATAATACCTATGGAAATAGCCATTCAAACTATTAAGACAGTTCACTGGTGGTTTTCTATGTGGAATTACAAGTTTGGAGGAAACAAGCCCCATCTAAATGCTAATATCCCCTTTTGATCTTCCAGTCAATAGAATACAATAATGAAGTATTATAAGACAGGAGCAGGATTTAGCATCTACCAGTTAATTAGATCATAGTTAGATTTCTAATAGGATGCAGGTAAACATAAAGAAAAGGAGTACTTGTGGCACCTTAGAGACAAACAAATTTATTAGAGCATAAGCTTTCGTGAGCTACAGCTCACTTCATCGGATGCATTTGGTGGAAAATAAAGAGTGGAGATTGATATACACCCACAGAGAACATGAAACAATGGGTTTATCATACACACTGTAAGGAGAGAGATCACTTAAGATAAGCCATCACCAGCAGCGGGGTGGGGGGGGAAGGAGGAAAACCTTTCATGGTGACAAGCAAGGTAGGCTATTTCCAGCAGTTAACAAGAATATCTGAGGAACAGTGGGGGGTGGGGTGAGGGGGAGAAATAACATGGGGAAATAGTTTTACTTTGTGTAATGACTCATCCATTCCCAGTCTCTATTCAAGCCTAAGTTAATTGTATCCAGTTTGCAAATTAATTCCAATTCAGCAGTCTCTCGTTGGAGTCTATTTTTGAAGCTTTTTTGTTGAAGTATAGCCACTCTTAGGTCTGTGATCGAGCGACCAGAGAGATTGAAGTGTTCTCCAACTGGTTTTTGAATGTTATAATTCCTGATGTCTGATTTGTGTCCATTCATTCTTTTACGTAGAGACTGTCCAGTTTGGCCAATGTACATGGCAGAGGGGCAATGCTGGCACATGATGGCATATGTCACATTGGTAGATGCGCAGGTGAACGAGCCTCTGATAGTGTGGCTAATGTGATTAGGCCCTATGATGGTGTCCCCGAATAGATACGTGGACAGAGTTGGCAACAGGCTTCGTTGCAAGGATAGGTTCCTGGGTTAGTGGTTCTGTTGTGTGGTATGTGGTTGCTGGTGAGTATTTGCTTCAGATTGGGGGGCTGTCTGTAAGCAAGGACTGGTCTGTCTCCCAAGATCTGTGAGAGTGATGGGTCGTCCTTCAGGATAGGTTGTAGATCCTTGATGATGCGTTGGAGAGGTTTTAGTTGGGGGCTGAAGGTGATGGCTAGTGGCGTTCTGTTTATTTTTTTTGTTGGGCCTGTCCTGTATTAGGTTACTTCTGGGTACTCTTGTGGCTCTGTCAATCTGTTTCTTCACTTCAGCAGGTGTGTATTGTAGTTGTAGGAATGCATGATAGAGATCTTGTAGGTGTTTGTCTCTGTCTGAAGGGTTGGAGCAAATGCGGTTATATCGTAGAGCTTGGCTGTAGACAATGGATCGTGTGGTATGATCTGGATGAAAGCTAGAGGCATGTAGGTAGGAATAGCGATCAGTAGGTTTCCGATATAGGGTGGTGTTTATGTGACCATCGCTTATTAGCACCGTAGTGTCCAGGAAGAGGATCTCTTGTGTGGACTGGTCCAGGCTGAGGTTGATGGTGGGATGGAAACTGTTGAAATCATGGTGGAATTCCTCAAGGGCTTCTTTTCCATGGGTGCAGATGATGATGTCATCAATGTAGCGCAAGTAGAGTAGGGGCATTAGGAGACGAGAGCTGAGGAAGCGTTGTTCTAAGTCAGCCATAAAAATGTTGGCATACTGTGGGGACATGCGGGTACCCATCGCAGTGCCGCTGATTTGAAGGTATACATTGTCCCCAAATGTGAAATAGTTATGGGTGAGGACAAGGTCACAAAGTTCAGCAACCAGGTTTGCCGTGACATTATCGGGGATACTGTTCCTGACGGCTTGTAGTCCATCTTTGTGTGGCATGTTGGTGTAGAGGCTTCTACATCCATAGTGGCTAGGATGGTGTTTTTAGGAAGATCACCAATGGACTGTAGTTTCCTCAGGAAGTCAGTGGTGTCTCGAAGATAGTTGGGAGTGCTGGTAACAAAGGGCCTGAGGAGGGAGTCTACATAGCCAGACAATCCTGCTGTTAGGGTGCCAATGCCTGAGATGATGGGGCATCCAGGATTTCCAGGTTTATGGATCTTGGGTAGCAGGTAGAATACCCCAGGTCAGGGTTCTAGGGGTGTGTCTGTGCGGATTTGTTCTTGTGCTTTTTCAGGGAGTTTCTTGAGCAAATGCTGTAGTTTCTTTTGGTAACTCTCAGTGGGATCAGAGGGTAATGGCTTGTAGAAAGTGGTGTTGGAGAGCTGCCTAGTAGCCTCTTGTTCATACTCCGACCTATTCATGATGACGACAGCACCTCCTTTGTCAGCCGTTTTGATTATGATGTCAGAGTTGTTTCTGAGGCTGTGGATGGCATTGTGTTCTGCATGGCTGAGGTTATGGGGCAAGCGATGCTGCTTTTCCACAATTTCAGCCCGTGCACGTCGGCGGAAGCACTCTATGCAGAAGTCCAGGCTGCTGTTTTGACTTTCAGGAGGAGTCCACCCAGAATCCTTCTTTTTGTAGTGTTGGTAGGAAGGTCTCTGTGCGTTAATATGTTGGTCAGAGGTGTGTTGGAAATATTCCTTGAGTCGGAGACGTCGAAAATAGGATTCTAGGTCACCACAGAACTGTATCATGTTCGTGGGGGTGGAGGGGCAAAAGGAGAGGCCCCGAGATGGGACAGATTCTTCTGCTGGGCTAAGAGTATAGTTTGATAGATTAACAATATTGCTGGGTGGGTTACGGGAACCACTGTTGTGGCCCCTTGTGTCATGTAGTAGTTTAGATAGCTTAGTGTCCTTTTTCTTTTGTAGAGAAACAAAGTGTGTGCAGTAAATGGCTTGTCTAGTTTTTGTAAAGTCCAGCCATGAGGAAGTTTGTGTGGAAGGTTGGTTCTTTGAGGGTATCCAGTTTTGAGAGCTCATTCTTAATCTTTCCCTGTTTGCTGTAGAGGATGTTGATCAGGTGGTTCTGCAGTTTCTTTGAGAGTGTGTGGCACAAGCTGTCAGCATCGTCTGTGTGGTATGTAGATTGTAATGGATTTTTTACCTTCAGTCCTTTCGGTAAACATAGCCACATTTAGCACTCACTCTTCCATTCTCTAACAATACAAGCAAACAGGTTAATGATTCTAGACTACATAACATGGCTTTGATAGCCCTGGGCTCTTGGGACCCCTGCAACAAGAATGTGCTGCAGACCTGAGGGATCGATCGACGCTAAGCAAGGCTCATGCGGCGCCTCATGGTCTCGGACCCCATCCGAATGTCCAGGGACATCTACATCGAACACATCACCAGCCACTGACAGTACCAGGAGGTGTGAGCTGGAACAACATCGTGCATCAACTTTGAGAAAGGAACCGAGAGACTTTTCCCATTGGACCATATGAACTAGAACCATAAACTCACTGAACATTACATCTCACCAAATGAGGGTAAATTCATCTTCATCATCGTATCCACTCATTATACTCCACACCCGAACATAGCCATTATATGAACAACATACCCCAATGTCTGTACTTTGACCCGTTAACCTTTTACGCCCAATCGGGGATATTGCAGATTATGTATTCCTTATGCCACCCAATCCTAAACCGAACTTCACACCCCTTGATAATCTGTACCTTATTCCCTGATAACTGGAAACTTCTATGCTTAAACTCTGTACTGTTTTCTTTTTATTTTAACATCATCTTAATAAAATTATTAAATCTACAAGCTAATTAATCACATAGTTAGATTTCTAATAGGATGCAGGTAAACATAGCCACATATAGCACTTATTCTTCCATTCTCTAACAATACAAGCAAACAAGTTAATGATTCAAGACCTACATAGCATGGCTTTGATAACTATCTGCAAGGAATGGCCCTGTTTACCATTGCAATACCCTTTTTTATGTGCTTAATGGTTGCTTGCAGGTCATCCAGCTTGCTGATTGTTCAACCCTCCCTGGCCAAGCATTACAACAGGTTTGTCACAAAACTAATCACTGCTTTAATAAAAAGTATGTGGCAAAAGTAATACATCCCCTGTCCAGTACAGTCATGCACAGCATGCTTCTAGGATATGCCTGTCTGTGTCTAATGGTCTCCAGTAATATCTAGTACAAGTCTTTCACCTTGCTAAATTGCTCCCGGCAAAAGTCAATATCACTGCTCCCAGCTCAGGCTGAGCCCTCGGAAGACAAAGGTAATGCTGGTAGGGAGAGAGAAACACTTAAAGCTGGTTGTGACACTGAGCTCAACCTCTAGCAAGATCATCCCCTCTTGAGTAGTTTTAGACAAGGGTTTATTCTGGGATCCTATGGAACTTGGCACTTGCTCCTGGGATGCCCCAGGGGAGGGACATGCTTTCTTCCATGTAACACAAGCAAAAGGCTGCACCTATTCCTGTCCAATGAGAATTTAGCCCCAGTAACCTACACATTTGGCTGCTCCAGGTTAGGCTTCTGCAATGCACTGTATCCTAGGGATGACTGGACAAGCAGCAGAGAAACTACAACTAGTTCAGCAGTCAGCAGCCTACATTTTAAGGAAGAAGGACTGACAAAAGCACTTTGCACCAGTGCACCATGTCCTTCATTGCGGGCTTCCACAGCATTATTCCAAGATGCACTTAGAGTTCCTAGTCCTTACCCTTCAAAACCCCAGCCATGTAGGACCCACCAAGGCAAAAGACCCTTAGGAGGCTATGGCCTATATCATGGGCTACCAAGTTGGATCCAACAAGATGTTGTAGTTGATGGATGCAAGGGTAAATGAAGGAACCAAATATGAGAGGATTCTTTAGCCTGGTTTTAACTAGGGAATTTTTTAAAAGTCCCACTGTTACTACCAGCTGAACCACTGTTAGCACTGGTTTCAGAGTAGCAGCCATATTAGTCTGTATTCGCAAAAAGAAAAGGAGTACTTGTGGCACCTTAGAGACTAACAAATTTATTAGAGCATAAGCTTTCGTGGGGTACAGCTCATTTCATCGGAGCACTGGTAGTAGCCCTAGTGCAGACAACCGTCTGGGTCTGGGAATGTTTTTACCACCTTATCAAATGAACCTGCTTTCCAGAAGGATTCACCAACATGGAGGTCAAAATGCTTAGTGCAGACAAGGCTTAAAAGTATTCTGGCTTCATCACCCTAAAAGAATAATACAACTCCCTTGAACAACCATAGCGTGAGCCTACCACATTCATTTACCAAAATATTCCCAAATCACTGTTCGTACCATGCAGCCAACTGCTTCATCATTTTATAATTGGCTCATGCCAGTGACTTAATGTGACAATGGCACCACTTAGGTAAAGGGCAGGTAGTGGAATTCTGGTTTTATCAGTGAGGCAAGATACATTCTATGTTCAGAAGAATTCACAGTTTGACACAACTGTGTAAATTTCAGTGTTTCATAGATACTAAGGTCAGAAGGGACCATTCTGATCATCTAGTCCGACCTTCTGCACAGTGCAGGCCACAGAATCTCACCCACCCACTCCTACAAAAAACCTCACCTATGTCTGAGCTATTGAAGTCCTTAAATCATGGTTTAAAGACTTCAAGGAGCAGAGAAGCCTCCCTCAAGTCACCCATGCCCCATGCTACAGAGGAAGGCGAAAAACCTCCAGGGCCTCTCCAATCTGCCCTGGAGGAAAATTCCTTCCCGACCCCAAATATGGTGATCAGCTAAACCCTGAGCATATGGGCAAGATTCACCAGCCAGATACTACAGAAAATTCTTTCCTGGGTAACTCAGATCCCATCCATCTAATATCCCATCTCAGGGGATTAGTCCTATTTACCCTGAATATTTAAAGATCAATTACTTACCAAAATCCCATTATCCCATCATACCATCTCCTCCATAAACTTATCAAGTAGAATCTTAAAACCAGATAGATCTTTTGCCCCCACTGCTTCCCTTGGAAGGCTATTCCAAAACTTCACTCCTCTGATGGTTAAAAACCTTCATCTGATTTCAAGTCTAAACTTCCTGGTGGCCAGTTTATACCCATTTGTTCTTGTGTCCACATTGGTGCTGAGCTTAAATAATTCCTCTCCCTCTCCTGAATTTATCCCTCTGATATATTTATAGAGAGCAATCATATCTCCCCTCAACCTTCTTTTAGTTAGGCTAAACAAGCCAAGCTCCTTAAGTCTCCCTTCATAAGACAAGTTTTCCATTCCTCGGATCATCCTAGTAGCCCTTCTCTGTACCTGCTCCAGTTTGAATTCATCCTTTTTAAACATGGGAGACCAGAACTGCACATAGTATTCTAGGTGAGGTCTCACCAGTGCCTTGTATAATGGTACTAAAACCTCCTTATCCCTACTGGAAATGCCTCTCCTGATGCATCCCAAAACCGCATTAGCTTTTTTCACAGCCATATCACATTGGCAGCTCATAGTCATCCTATGATCAACCAATAATCCAAGGTCCTTCTCCTCTTCCGTTACTTCTAATTGATGCATCCCCAACTTATAACTAAAATTCTTGTTATTAATCCCTAAATGCATAACCTTACACTTCTCACTATTAAATTTCATCCTATTACTATTACTCCAGTTTACAAGGTCATCCAGATCCTCCTGTATAATATCCCGATCCTTCTCCGAATTGGCAATACCTCCCAGCTTTGTATCATCTGCAAACTTTATTAGCACACTCCCACTTTTTGTGCCAAGGTCAGTAATAAAAAGATTAAATAAGTTTGGTCCCAAAACCGATTCCTGAGGAACTCCACTCGTAACCTCCCTCCAGCCTGACAGTTCGCCTTTCAGTAGGACCCGTTGCAGTCTCCCCTTTAACCAATTCCTTATCCACCTTTTGATGTTCATATTGATCCCCATCTTCTCCAATTTAACTAATAATTCCCCATGTGGCACAGTATCAAATGCCTTACTGAAATCTAGGTAAATTAGATGCACTGCATTTCCTTTATCTAAAAAATCTGTTACTTTTTCAAAAAAGGAGATTAGGTTGGTTTGGCACGATCTACCTTTTGTAAAACCATGTTGTATTTTGTCCCATTTACCATTGACTTCAATGTCCTTAATTAATTTCTCCTTCAAAATTTTTTCCAGGACCTTGCATACTACAGATGTCAAACTAACTGGCCTGTAGTTACCCGGATCCTTTTTTTTTTTTTTCCTTTCTTAAAAATAGGAACTATATTAGCAATTCTCCAATCATTTGGTATTACTCCTGAGTTTACAGATTCATTAAAAATTCTTGCAATTTCAGGTGCCAATTCCTTTAATATTCTTGGATGAAGATTATCTGGGCCTCCCAATTTAGTCCCATTAAGCTGTTTGAGTTTCACTTCTACCTCAGATATGGCAATATCTACCTCCATATCCTCATTCCCATTTGTCATGCTACCATTATCCCTAAGATCCTCTTTAGCCTTATTAAAGACTGAGGCAAAGTATTTGTTTAGATATTGGGCCATGCCTAGATTATCTTTAACCTCCACTCCAGCCTCAGTGTTTAGCGGCCCACTTCTTCTTTCTTAGTTTTCTTCTTATTTATATGGCTATAAAACCTTTTACTATTGGTTTAAATTCCCTTTGCAAGGTCCAACTCTACTCGACTTTTAGCCTGTCTCACTTTATCCTTACATGTTCTGACCTCAATTAGGTAGCTTTCCTTGCTGATCTCTCCCATCTTCCACTCCCTGTATGCTTTCTGCTTCTTCTTAATCACCTCTCTAAGATGCTTGCTCATCCAGCTTGGTCTACAACTCCTTCCTATGACTTTTTTCCCCTTTCTTGGGATACAGGCTTCCGATAGCTTCTGCAGCTTTGATTTAAAGTAATCCCAGGCCTCCTCTACCTTTAGATCCATAAATTCTTCAGTCCAATCCACTTCCCTAACTAATTTCCTTAATTTTTGAAAGTCAGCCATTTTGAAATCAAAAACTCTAGTTGCAGATTTATTTTTGTTAATCCTTCCATTTAGTTTGAACTGAATTAGCTCATGATCACTTGAGCCAAGATTGTCCCCTACAACCATTTCTTCTATGAGGTCCTCGCTACTCACCAAAATTAAATCTAAAATGGCATCCCCTCTAGTCTGTTCAGCAACTACTTGATGAAGGAATCCATCAGCTATCGCATCTAGGAAAATCTGAGCCCTATTATTATTACTAGCACTGGTCCTCCAGTCTATATCTGGGAAGCTAAAGTCTCCCATGATCACGCAGTTTCCATTAGTATTTACTTTATTAAAAACATTAAAAAGGGCTCTATCCATATCCAAATTAGATCCCGGAGGTCTATAGCACACCCCAAGCACTATCGTAGGAGAGGCTTTACTAGTTATCTTCCCCAATGTAATTTTTGCCCAGACGGACTCTGTCTTATCCATTGCATCACTTCTTATTTCTTTACATTCTACCAGCTCACGAAAGCTTATGCTCTAATAAATTTGTTAGTCTCTAAGGTGCCACAAGTACTCCTTTTCTTTTTGCGAATACAGACTAACACGGCTGCTACTCTGATACCTCATCATTGATATACAATGCTACTCCACCACCTTTACCTTTGTTTCTGTCTTTCCTAAACAGCACATACCCTTCAAAACCTGTAGTCCAGTCATGACTACTATTCCACCATGTTTCTGTTATCCCTATAATATCTGGTTTCACTTCCTGCACCAGTAGCTCTAGTTCCTCCATTTTGTTACCTAGGCTCCTCGCATTGGTGTACAAACATCTTAATTTTTGCTGTTTGGCCTCGCTCACATTTTGTACCCTATTAGGCACAGTCATTCTTCAGCCAGTATAACCTATTAGACTAGTATCCACACCACCCTCGCTCCTTATATACATTCTCCTACCCACGGCTGTATCCTTTCTTACTTTGTCTTCTTCCCTCTCAATGCTAAAATCTGGCATGGAGATTACCTGGACATCTCCCAACCATCTCCCCCTAATTCCTAGTTTAAAGCTCTCTTTATCAGTTGTGCCAGCCTCGATCCGAGAAGTCTATTTCCTTCCCTACTCAGATGAAGTCCATCCCGAGAGAACTGTCCTCTGTCCGTGAATGCCTCCCAGTGGCCATACATCCCAAAGCCCTCCTTTTAGCACCACTGCCTAAGCCATCTGTTGACAGTCATAATCTTGTCACACCTTTGTTGCCCTTCTCTAGGAACAGGAAGGATCCCACTAAAGATCACCTGAGCCTCAATTTCCTTAAGCGACTTCCCCAGCCTAACATAGTCTCCCTTAATATTTTCCAGCGAGAATCTAGCCATATCATTTGTTCCCACATGAAGGATAATTAGGGGATTCTTTCCCTCTCCCTTTAGGATCCTTTTCAACCTCAGGTCTACATCCCGTATCTTAGCACCCGGAAGACAGCACACCCTTCTATTCTCTGGATCAGCTCTAGTTACAGGCCTGTCTATTCTTCTCAATAAAGAGTCCCCGATCACATAGACCTGCCTTTTCCTGGTGACAGTGCTATTCTCCAGTCTCTCCCCTGTTCCCTCTGGCTGCAAGTTCTTTCCATTCCTATTTTCCATTATAATCCTCTTCAACCCATCCTGTATCCTCCTGGGGCTCATATTTGGTGTAGTCTCCCTTGACTCTTCTGCTTTTCCTATAGGACTAGCCTCTCTTCTCTTCTTCCTTACCCTTCCACCTTCAACAAATATCTGCTGAGCCCCTTCTTCATTTTCCAACTCTGCAAACCTGTTCCTAAGCTCTATTTCTCCTTCACTAGCCTGTCTTTTCCTCTTCCTGGTTCTTTTAGTCACATGCTTCCACTGACCACTTTCCTCACCCAGTCTCCCCTCAAAATTATAGGTTGTTGTAGCCCTGCTGGTCCCAGGATACTGGAGAGACAAAGTGGGTAAGGTAATATATTTTATTGGACAAACATCTGTTAGTGAAAGAAACATGCTTTTGAGCTTACATAGAGCTTGATTCTCCTCTCCTATCCACCACTGAGTGCCACTCCCTGATGTCTGTGGAATTCCTCCTTATTTATACCGAGAGAGAGAGAGAGAAATAAGGCAAATGTTAAAGTATGAAAAATGAGGGCCAGAGTGTAAATTAGCCTATATAGAGAGCTAGGCTGATTTACAGCAGCTGAGCATCTAACCCAGGGAGTTTTTCTGCTTCCTACTTTTAAGCAAATATTCACATAAAGACTTGGAGCTTCACTAGAAAGGTGCATTTGTCTTTATTCTGGACTTTTATCTAATAACCTATTCTTAATCGTATTACAGGAAGACATACAAGGTTTAATCAAACCATTAATCACAACTGGGTACACAATGTGCTAGAATGGAAGCTTTATTGCATTGTCTCCAGCACCCATTAATGCAAATAATTTTGACAACTAGGAGATACTGTTATTTAGGCAATTAAAACATTATTGCTAGCACAGTTCTGCTCAAATTAGCATAAGTAAAATATCATTACTAGCCCAATTTTGTGTGGGCTTTTTTAATTATACGAGTATCTTTAATTTTTACAACAAAAGCAGTAAGTGAATCCCATGTTTATACTTTTAGTTAACAGCAGATGAGATGAGCCTAATTGCAATGCTGCTGTTATCATTAAACAAAAATATGCCTATATGCATGGAGCATCCGTTAAACTGATGAACGCTTGCTTATAACCACTGTCTCTCCTTCACTTCAGAGCAAACAGAAGATAAAACAAGATTTCCTGAATCACTGATTTAATCAACAGATTTAAGTATATTAAAAAAGGGTGGGCTTTTTTCTTTATTTCCTTCAACTGAATGCTCAGGAGTTGCAACACTTGAAACAATAGACTCCCTGATAATGCTGGTTTGGTGGCAACAGATGTCCCATATAGAATTTGTACATTTTGTTGATGCTGTATTTCATACTGTTATAAGGATCTCATTAGGAAAAATAAATCTGGAGCATCTGTTTGCTAATTCCACTGCAGTCAAATAGGAAATTCACTCACCCCTCGAAAGAGAAACTGACATCAGTAGCAAATGTTTGCATGTTTGGTTCAGAGGTACACTTTGACTCAGAGTGATGAGACCAGCAGAATCTCTGTCTACAGTTTTAATGAATCTAGGAGAGTCTGTATCCCCTAGGCACTGTAAATGTAGGCTTGGCAGAATTCATTTTTTATTATCTCAATGGATAATATCAATGTTTATTTTAAGCATTTTTTAGCTCTTAATTGGTTAATTTTCACAGTTGCATGAAGTTATGGGTTTTAAAATTTTTTATTTTTATCAATTTAAATATTCACAGTTGTAGGAAATTATGGAGGGATCAGACAGTGGTTATTTAATGACAGTAGATATTGTGATTCAAAATGTTACATTTTTATAACCCTAAAAACACAAATTGTCAACATCCTATGTCAAAATATACAAAGTAAATAGCCTTAAATCAAACTGTAATAAGTTATTAAGCAATATTTTCCTTACTTTGCCTATTTGCAAATTTCTGTTATTATCAATGGACATGTTTTTTCATCAGTTTGTGTGGGTACAGTGCAATTGATGTTTGCCAACATTTATTGATAAAATCTAATCCTTCCAGGTCTATGTATATAGGTCAGCTGCAAAGATCCAGTCTGGATTTGGATCCAGATTGAAATTGTACATCAATTTTGGATTATTCTGATCCAGAGGTTTGGTTTGGGCTTATCTCTAAAGCAAAGTATAAAAACATACATAAAGAGAGTCAAATTTTTGTGTTATCTTTGGAAGCAATGACAGTTTGTTTGCCAGCCAATTTCTCTGCATTTTGTTCATACAAATCCTGGTATAGAATGGACTTCACACCCTTGGATTAGCACAAGGTGAAGACAGTGCTGTAATTTGTTCATGTCTGTCTCCTAGCAAAGTAGAAACTATATAAAAAAATCCAAGTGAATTAGCATTGTAGCTGTGTATAGCCACTGCCAAATCAATCCATTATCCTGTCATATTTACCCTTTCAATGGGGCATAATGAGTTGGCTACTCTGAAAACGGCAAATATAAAAAGCCAGATGTTTAAGGCGCTGATTTATAGGCCAGTGGTTTTAGCAAATGCTCCAATTTCTAAAATGTGATAATTGGGGAGCATAAGTAGTAGTATGCATGAAACAATTTTCCATTATTGTTTCATCTGCTTTGAGACTATATGGTTGCCTGCTTGATACCTCCATTACAACCAAACTCCAGGAGCCCATTAGCCTCTGGTTTTCCATAGGTTAATTAGATAAAGAGTAAGACTGTTGTTTCAGTTTCATCAACTTACTTTCATATTTCAGTCTCCATAGATGTCTGTCTTCTATTGACTCAACCTGGTGCTATATAGTATACATTTCCCTGTATGCTAGTGACTTACACTGTCTAATAGCCAAGGTTTCAGACCAGCAAAATACCCCATGTGCATAAATCCGTTGCTGGATAAAGGTCATATTGTGAGAGAATTGGGCACTTGGCATCTATGAAAATCATACATAATAGAATGACCAGGCTTTAAAAAAATCTATAATTTAGTAATATGATTGGCAAACATTGTTTATTTTCAAAAATCCAACTACATTAACAAAACTCAATGCTCTGCAGGAAAATGTAATATACAGTACATAATCTAGGAGAACATTGAGTAAATGAGGTCTAAAGGAGTAATTGTGGAGAAAATAACAGCACTATCTCTATGTGCTACATGCTACCTATAAAAGGTTCACCATGTTTTAAAACATTTCATAGCCGGCAGTAATTAATTTATCCTGACTTTTTAGTTGTAGTCAAAATGGATTTGAAAATGAAGATCCCATTAAATAGTGTAGGAATTCAAACTAAGGAAACAAAGGGCCTGATTCTGATCTAGGCTTACACTAGTAGACATCATTTGATTTTACTGAAGTTGCAACACATTTATGCTGGCATAAGTGAGATCAGGATCAGGTTCAGAAGCTTGCTTGGGAACAACATAGTATTTGATTAAATGGATCCAATATATGGACTTTCAAAGAATCAGGACTATGAGATTATAAGAAAGAAATCCATCAAGATAGCTAAACTAACTGAAAATCTTCTATATGATTACTTTCTGTATGAAATGCTGAATAAACTCAGATTCTGTAGTCAATTTAAAATTAAAACGGAAGTTGAGTTTTCTAGCAGTAACCAGGCCAAGTTCTCAGATGATGTAAATTGACAGAGTTCCATTGACTTCAATACAAATATGACAATTGACACAAGTTGAGGATCTGCCCTATTGTATTTTCTGGTCATTTCTCATATTTCCCTGTCATGAGATAAGTACACCCAGCATGGAGTGTCGGGTCACATGTGGTGAAAAGAAAGGGAAGAGGCTTTACCACAGCCGGTTAGGACCTATGCTGATGACGCTTACTATAAAATGTGGTAGTATGGCCTAATGGCCAGAGTCAATAAAGTTGCACCCCTCTGTAGGATTGTGTGGCCTATTGGCCTGCTGGGGAAGTGGGGTGCCACTCAGGGGTATGTGGCCCTCAGGGTAGGGGGACTCGGGCCCTCCCTGCTCCTCTGAGTCCCATCCCACGGCCCTGGCAGTGGTGAGGGTGTCTACTACCAAGTCAGTGAGGATCCTCCCAAAACACGCTAACTGGTTCCCTGGTTCACTCACTGGATAAAAGTCTAAGTCCCTTGGGCTACCTCCTACCCTTTCTCCCTCAGTGATGCTCCACGGTTCCCGTGGGATCCTCAAGTGGCCTAGCTCCTGTCGGCATGGTTTCTTCTCTGAGCTCGTCAGGCAGCCTGCAGGCCATCTGGAGCTCTGTGTGCCATGGCTCTGTAGTCAGGGCCTGTAGCAGCAACCTGGAGAGAGCCTGCTGTCTGCATCCTCCTGCTTCAGCAGCCTGCCCAGACTGAGCTGGTTTGCTTCTTTTATATCTTGCCTCCAGGCTGAGCATTGCCCAGAAGAGGTGAAGGTGCATGGCTTCCTCAGCCTATGACACACGGTTAACCTTTGTGGGGCCAGGTTGGGGTAGGTGCACCTGTCACATGCCTCCAACTCATGTGTTCCTTTATCCTCATCAGTCAACAGCTAAATTTGTTTTTCAAGACTTGTGGCTATTATTTATATTATGGAAGCACCTAGAAATCCCCACTGAGATCAGAACCATTGTACTATGCACTGTATATACATGTATTAAGAGACAGTCCTGAGCCCAAAAAGCTTACACGCTAAGTAGGCAGGAAAGAAAGGGTTAGGGAGGAAAAACACAGCATGTTTCAAAACAGGACCGACAAAGTATAGGAAGACTTCACAGGGAGGTTCATAGATTCCAAGGCCAGAAGGGACCATTGTGATCATCTCGTCTGACCTCCTGTCTAATACAGGCCATAGAATTTCCCCAAATAATCCTTAGAATGACATGCCCAAGGCCAGTGACAGAGCTGCGATTAGAGTGCAGATCTCATCACTCCCAGTCGACTGTCCTCTCCACTAGACTGTACTGCTCCTTGATTCTGAAGCTAACAGGATCCCACTTCAGTTAACTTCAATAAGCACTGAATGATGCGGATTAAATTCACCCAGATCTCCCCATACAAAGACCAAGTTGATAAGACTTTGTTTTGGGAACGCCATCCTAGTATTAACCCACACACAGGGACTGATTTTCAGAGGTCCCGCAGCTCTCACTGACTTCCGCTGAAGCTATGTGTGAGACTTATCCTTATACTATATTAATACATTTCTTCTATTTTATATCTAAACTCTTTAGTAAACACTCAGTAAAAGTTTCACCATTCCTCCGGCTCTCCAGATGAAGAGGTATAACATTTCCACTGGGGTTTTTTGTTTGGTTGGTTTTGGTAGGATGCTAGAAAGGAAAAAAGGAAGGGAGCTTGTTAAACAGGACCGTATGTCCATGACTGTGAGTTTATTTTTGTTAAATTTCCTTTATCTGTATCAAACTTTTCTTCATATTCTCCTGTCAATACCCTGCCCTTACTTGTAGCTGAGTGTCCTTGAGATGCGCCCCCTCCACCTCCTCTTGTATTCTTCTTCCTAGTCACTCAGTGCTTCAGAGGTTACTTTCAAGTCATATGCTATACATAGCATAATGTCACTACCTGATGTTCTTAACACCTGAGGTATTGATCCTGTCAGGTCTCATAAGTGAAACAGAATTAGACTAAGTCAGTTCTTGGATGGAAAAAAAACTCTCAGGAAAGGCCATTATGTGAGAGGAAGAGATGTTGCTGAATCAGTAAATTAGCACTCCCCCCTCTGAATCATTGGACCAAGTTATCCAGGATAGGTAGCACTGTGATGCTTGATGAAATGGAAAATCTAAGGGCTGGAGAACGATGGGCTTGTAGATATAGCAAAAAAGTGGGAGCCAAGAGATCTCTATGTCCCTGCGCTTTGTGCAACCATTTACACCAGTGCAAAGTTGTCATGGGAATAAATGACCACTATACAAGGTGCAGGGAAACAGAGACTCAGAATCCTGGTTTCTATTCCTGATTCTGCTATGGACTTCTTGTGTGATGATAGGCGAGTCTATGCTTCATTGTGAATAATAACAGTAATAATTAATGCACAGGGTTGTTGTGAGTCTTTACTCATTAATGTTTGTTAAATATTTTGGGATAATTGTATGCAACTGTGGACTTCTCCTAACTCATATTGCAGCCAGTGAAAACTAAGGATACTAAATACCTTACAGGATCACTGCCTAAATGCAAAGTATCATTGCAATGGGACTAAATTAGGCCTTGCCTAATGTGATGTGCAGGGAAATGGAAGTACAGGGCTGGATGGGATCTTAAAGGTCATTGTCTAGGCACTGAGGTAGGACTGTGATGGGTTGGCCCCCTTTAGGTGTCACCTGATGTGCTGAGATACCACTGAGTCTGCCTATTATGCCAGCCTGGACCCCTTTTTACCTGTCTTGCTGAGCCAGGCCATTAAGCCTCCTCCAGCACACACACAGGCAGAGCCACACTCAACTGCAGAATGACACAGACACTGCAATCAGTTCTGGAAAGGCTCAGCTTAAGGGACTTGCCCCAGCACTTACGTGTCCACCTCCCTTGGATTGCAGACCCAAGGTCTATTATAAAATCTGCCTCTTCCCTCAATGTGGAGGAAGGTATGCACAGTCTCTTATCCTCCCCAGTTATGAATTGCACAAACTGGGTTATATTATAAACACAAAATAAATGTAATAACTACATTATTGTAATGTAAATGTAATAACTGGATTTTAAGTGAATAGAAGAGATAGACAGAACAAAGCAGATGACTAAGCAAATAAAACAAAACAAGCAAGCTAAGCTTGTTTCACTAAACAAATTGGTTACAAATACTAATTTCTCACCATAGGTATTGTTGCAGGCAGATTACAGAAAGTCTTGAAAGGCAGCTACACTGGTCTCCACTTGAGACCTCAGGTATTATTACTCTCAAGCTAGATGCCCTTCCAGCTTGGATTCAACCCTTCTCCCCTCAGTTCAGTTCCTGCTTCCAGGTGTTTTTCGGTGTCTCTTTGGGTGGGGAGGCAGAGGAGAACCATGATGTCACTCCCCTGCCTTATATAGCTCTTGTGTATGGGGGGAACCCTTTGTCTCCCGGTAGAAGAACACTGGCATTCCAAGAGAGTGGGTCCAGTCCCAGGTGACTCAGACCCATGTCTCTGCAGGGATGTGGCAGCCATTACTTGTAGGCCATCTGGATCCTCCATAGGAAGACTAAGCTTTTTCATAGTCCATTGTCTCTGCTAATGGGCTATTAGCACCATCTGGCTGTTCCATTGTTGTACCTGAAGGTGTGGTTGTGGATGACCCCAAAGTAACACATTTGAAATACAGATCCATAGTCACCCCATAATGGGATATTCCATAATTACACATCCCACGGCTTAACAAGGTACCCTGAGGAGGAACTGTGCTGCAGATGGATGTCTCAGAGGCACAGTACCTCGTGGTGTACCCCCTTGTTTTGGGCCATGCCTAAATGGCACAATTTAGCCCACTATCTGCAAACACAACATTTAATTGAAAAAAGTTACGGTTGAGAGAGAGTTTCACTGGAGTCCAGCAATCATCCCCAAAGCAAAAGGACACTTTTGCTCCTAAAACCCCACACTTCATTAACAAAAAAACATAAAATATTAAACAATAAGGGACTCCATCCAACTCATATAATCCTTTGACACACATTCTCTCCTCATCCAAATTGCACAACCCACACAAACTTGACTTTGCTCCCTAAAACTTGGAAAATAATACCAGCAGTGGTGTCTAAATAACACAGGAGTAGGAGATTACCCTTAAAGAGATCTATTTCTTATAAACAGCCACTCACATGGTGTCTTGGTGCCCTGTGTTAGCAATACAAAAATACACTCAGGTCATCTGCCACATGGGGGAGCTGCTGTGAAATATGTAAATAATCTAAATGAATTCATGTTTCACCTAGGCAGAAATCAGAGAACTATGTTATGCAAATCTGGAAATATTTACTACAGGATCATTTCTGAGATTTTCATTGATAGACATGGTTTGGCCCAAATGACCTTGTTGTAAGTGTGAATTTCTGAATGCTGCCTCTGGCTGGGTATATGCTGAGAAGGCTGCATACTTACTGCTAATAAGAATAAAGAAATAAAATCTGAAATGAGACAAATATCTGTGACACTTGAACGAGCCAGAAAAAGCGAAATCCTCTGTGCTTCCACAAAATTAATTCTTTGTAATAATCCACTGGCGTAGCAGTACGTTGCCATTCTAATCACCATGTTTCACCTGCAAATGGTATTTTGACAATATAATTTACACCTCAAGCCTTTCTCCAAATCACGATCCACATGGGCTGTTTTCAAATAAGGATTAAGTCTGTTGATCCCAGTGAAACAGGGAATGCTGCCCTGTTTTGGTGAATAGTGTAGATTCTCGGTATCAACTTCAGTTCTAAAGGCTATTGCAAAGCATTATTATTATTTATTTGCACCTAGGATTCTCAGTCATGTGCCAGGACCCCATTGTGCTGGGTGCTGTACAAACACAGAACAGAAAGATGGTCCCTCCCCCAAAGACGTTATTTACCAGAAATGACTCAAAATGCCATATTATCAGTGAATTAGACAAGAGGTTTATGTGTGAGGCAGAGTGTATTTCTTTGGTAGTTCATGTATTATATGATTTGAAATTCCGATAGGAAAGTGTCCTCTTCAGTCAGCGCTTTCAGTTTTGATGAGTAATTTGAGATCATGCTCTTAACCTCCAGTGTGTAACACTCTCAATTAGAATCTCACAGCATCTTTACTTTTATGTGAAAGTATCCTTAAATCACCTGTGCTAATAATGATCCATTTTTCTGAACTCAGCTTTTTGCGGGAGTGAATCAACTATTAAAATTGACTGAACGCCTCATTCCCTTAGTCCCCCCAAGATCTCGATACAATAAAGAAATAAATTGGATCAGACATTAAACAAGGGAAGGTCCTTCTGAAGGATTAGGTTATCCTGTTCATTTCTTCATAACTGCAGGATTTTCCCAAGTAGTACTAAAAAATTGAAGGCTTTCAAACACTATTCAATTAATGCTCACATGAGCCCTGAGAGGCAGGAAAATATCATTAGCAGAGGTTAAGGGCAGGGCTGGTCAAGAGTGAGAAAAATGTTTGCAAAGTTTTTTTGAAATTTTAGAGTTGTTTCTGTTCTGAAGAGTTCAGAATGGAGCTTTACTCATTTTTAAAACATTTTTGGCAAAAAAATACTTTGAGAATTTTTGAATAGTTGAAATTTTGAATTTTTGACTCTTCCTTTTTCCATGTGCTCCCTCTCCCCTTTTTGCTACTGAGTACAATCAATTGAATAATATCCAGGGGCTGTTTTTCCTTCAGTTTTTCCTCTTGCTTTTTAGCCTTCATCCCATGTGCAAATTTTCAAAACTTCTCCAACTCTGGAAAAGTTGCAAATTGGCAATAGGCAAAGTGAAAAATTACAACTCTCGAACTTCTCTAAGTTTGAAAAAGTTTACAAAGTGGAAAAAGGAAAAAAGATACACTATTCATTTAGTGGCAAAAAATAAATCCAAAATGTTGAAATTTCACAGATTTTTTCTCTATGAAATGAAAACAAAAGAAAAAATTGAGTTTGAAACAAAATTAAACTAAAATGATTATTTCACTTTGTTTAAAATATCCACATAAACATTGACAAAAATTACATTTTTCTGATGCTCAAACTCTGTTTCTGATCAAACCCCAGTTTTCAGCAGGTTCCCAACTTGTGACACAGGGGGCATGATGATTAGGAAGGTGGTTAGGAAAAAATTGTTATGGAATATTTCATTTTCATCTAAATTTTCCACAGAAAATTTAGATTTTTTTCAACTGAAATTTGAATACCAGAACATTTCAGCCAAAAACTAATATATTTCAATTTTAGGATGCTGCTGCAGTGTCTCCTAGGAGTTGTAGTTCTAGTGCCTTGTGCTTCCATTCTCCACTTTTGGCCAGGTTCCTGGTTGGACTACATCTCCCATGATGCACCACAGTCTTCCCTCTTGAAGAGAGAAGGCAGTGTATTATGGAAGTCCATGAACTTGGGGCATCATGGGAGATTTAGTCCAGCCAGTGCACCCAAACCAGAGAGGAGAATGGGGACATGAGGGCAACTGAACTGCAACTCCCAGGGGGCACCATAGCAGCATTTCAAAATCAACACATTTTGAGGTTTTAGGGTCTCCAGTTCTTTTGATGAAAAAACAAAATTTTCCATGGAAGGCACACACACACACACACACACACACACACACAAACAAAGATTAAAATCCAATTTTCTATTGACAAACAGTTTGGAAGGAAAATTTTCAACCAGCCCTATTCACAGCTCTAACTGGCTTTTTAAAAAAACAACAAACCATGGTGACAGAAAACAAATGGACATTCTGTGGGCTGGTTCAAAACACAGGCCAATGTTTGAATTAGCAAAGAGAAGAAGCTAGTGCTTCCCTCCTAAACACGGTCGCTTCAGGTTTTTGCTAACTGGCCCGTTCATTCCCTCTGAAGCATCTGGCACCGGCCACTGTCAGAAGACAGGATATTGAGCTGAATGGACCATTGCTCTGAGCCGGTAAGGCCATTCTTATGTTCTGTGATGTGCATGGGCTTAATTAATCCACCAATGGATGGTTCATAAGCCATGAGGAGAATATGAGCCTGTTTGTGTCGGTAGGAACTGTGGTGATGAGTCACGTAAGTGAAAGCGCCTGTGGCTGCATGTATCCTTGTGTATTCAAGATGAAAAATAATTAATAAAATATGCCCAAGTGTTGTGGGGAGTTGGTGGTTTGTTTGCTTTTTGTTGTTGTTATTTCTACAAAACTTAGTATCTTAATTACAGGGGAATAAGTGCAGATAGAATTTTTCCTTAACGAGAGAGTCTTGCTTTTCCATGCTTTACCGAATCTTTGGCCTAACTAACACTCATCATATGCATGCTTCTCAGTTAACTTTGGCCTGCCCATCCAAAAGAAATCCCGGTAACAGCAAGAATTTATGCGAGAGAACAGAGATTGTCAACTGAATTCTGCTGTCTGTTTCTGGCTTCAACTCGCATTCATTTGTTTGGCTGGCTGAGTTTGGCTGCAAAATATTTTTCATGATGATTCTCCAAAGGGGCATTTTTAATATGTAAAGATTGTTACCCACCACAGAGAAAGCCTCTTTTGGTCTTCCATCCATTATTTACATCTATTTGCAAGCTATTCTGAAACAACAGTACTTATACCTCGGTTTATGGACATTATTTTTATGTAGTTTAACTATTCCTCAATTAAGGCTTTTGTCATTCTGTTGATGGGTATTAGTTCAGGTATGAGTCATGGGGATAAAGCACAATTGGTTCATTCTTTGCTGCTCTCAGACAGGTCCTACTCATCTGAACAATAATGCATTGTGCTTTGTATTGTTCTAGGGAATAGTTGCCTAACTGGATAATATCTGAGAAGTGAACTTGTAACGGGCGTTAATTACAGATAGGTTGTGTGGTGGCGGAGTGCGATAGCAGCAGCTGAGACCAAACTGACAATTCCATGTATAACCAAAGCTTTTTAACTTAGTGCCCACTGCTTAAGAACCTGGTTATAATAATCACTGCTTTTGTATTTTTTAAAAAAGGAAAACAATATTTATCTGTGGTTCTTTAGCCAATTGCATTTTCCTACAGTCGTTTCAGCAATATAGGGAGACTAGATTTCTTGAAAAGATGGTGCATGAAAAAGGAGAGTAAATGAGGAAATCATCCCCTTCCATGGCTACCTCAACCCCAAAGCAAGGGCCAGATGAAATGGGTGTCTTTATGTAACCCACTGGCCAGTGTGTGCTATGTCTTGTCATCTGTGTCCAATCCACAAAGGGTATGAGTCTGTTAGACATGGGCAGTGGGTGAACCCCCACTTCGGGGAGGCTAACCCGCCAGCCCCGCCCCTTCGACCCGAGGCCCTGCCCCCCACCTTCCAGAGCCTCGAACACCCCTTCCCTCCCCTGCAGCCTGAGCCCCGAACTGCCCCTCTCCCGTAGGGGACAAAGGAGCCCTTGCTGGCCTGCCCCAGCTGTGCCATCCAGCCGACCCCTGGGCCACACCAGCCGCCCCAAGCCACCCCAGACCGCACCGGCTGGCCCAACCCTCACCACGCTGGCCAGCTTAACACCCACTCGCCAGCCCAAGCTGCCCCAGCCCCAGATCGCTAGGCAGGCAGGCAGCGTGGCACCCAGCGCCGCCAGCCCCAGAGCACCGGCCAGCCCAGGGAGGTGGCCTCGGGGCGGAGTGTGGATAGGGCCACACCTGGTTGTTTGGAGAGGTTCAGCCACCCCCAGCCTATGATACACGCCACTCATGCTGTTAGAGTTTGTGGATTGAGGTGCTGGTGTAACCCACTAGTGAGAGGGTGGGACAGATTCCTTGGCTTCTTCAGCTCCAGTTGTCGTGCCGTGTGTTTTGTGCTCTGGAGGTGCCTTGGTTCCGTCCCTGCTTCCAAGTGCTGGTTGTTACACTTGCTCTCTGGCCACCTTGTTGAGCTAGTGCTGTTGTCAGCACCAGCCTCTGTGAAGGGGAAAAGAAGGAGCTGAGATCATGGCACGGAGGTGAGCCCATACAATACCTTTTCTAAGGACGGCACAGCAGCCAGACACTTGGAGCTCTGTGAAGGCCTTCCCAAAACCCAATACCAGACCGCACTCCCACTTAGGGGAAGTGATCCATTTCTTTGTAAAGGGCTAAATTTGCTGAAGTGCACAAGCCACCTCCCATCCACTTGGAGTTTGATAGCAATGAATTCAGCCCTGAGAGGGTAACTCTTATGGGAATCGAGTGCCAGGATTGTCTTCGTGTGCCCAGGGTGATGGATGTATTAGAAACAGATTAATAGATAACCCAGCTTGCTTATATGAAATCCTCATTATAAGCAAAGTATTAAAAGGTGATGGAGTTTATGGAAGGAAATACCTTAGTGTTGCTATAAGGTTTGCGGCCCTAAATTGGCTGTGATTATCAAAGAAGTGCATACTAACACATGATCTATTCACAAAGTGAAAAAAGCAATAACTGCTTTGACACTAATGAGTTATAAAATATTTCACCTGGCAGCCACCAACACAAGTGGGTCTCAATTTTTCTTCTGGCAATATGAAGCTAAGTCAAGATTTTATTATCTCCAGCTTTATGTAAGTGTGGGAGGGAGAAAAGTGAGACACAGCAGGCTCCCTCTATAAGTTATAAATAAGTTTAACAATGTAACAGTTAAGGAGATTGTCAGTGTTGGAGCTGTTGTCAGCAAACGAGCTATTGTGCAAGCAATAAACTCATAATACATGGCACTTCTATGCACACATTTCTGCTTCACTATTGCTGTCTTTTCTGCAGTCACAATTGGAATTGAACATCTCTAATTTCTACAGATCTTGATTCTCCTGTCACTTACACCTGAGTAAATCAAGAGTAACTTCATAAAGTCATTGACGTACTGGTATAAATCAGTGCAAAAGAGTGGAGAGAATTAGCCCAGTATTTCCCCCCATCACACTCTCAGATGTTGGTCAATGAAAGCTTAATCATACTGTTTCCAACTCTGAGATATTTTTCCCCGCAATTTATTTCAAATGATCATATTTTTGTTCTGTTTTAGTTTGATTATGTGCAATTAACTCATTCTAGAATCTATGGGATGGATTCCAAAGGGTGACAGGTTTGTTTGTTTCCATACATTTTTTAAAAATGCATTTTGCTTAATTGTTTTATTAATGAAATGGTCTAATTTCTCTGTCTGAGCAGAATGCAATACCAAAGGGAAACAAGCAGAATAACTGGGGAGAAATAAATCAAATCCTTTCAGTTTGATAATTAAAGACAAGGGTTCTCACCTTGGAGGCTGTGATTCCTCAACAGGTACCGGGGTTACTATCACCTTACCTTTCTGATATTGCTAAATGGGATATGGGTCCCATCCAGATCCCAGTCAGATAGATGGGACCCTGGGTGATAGGGAAAAGGAGTTGCAGTACGTGAGTCCCTGATATGAGGCATTACTGTAACACAGAAAAGGAAAACTTTTTTTATTTGTTTTTGTTTTTAAAATATATTATTTTCCCCTTGGTTGTAATCTGGTGAAGGAGCGCTATTCTAGCTCTGGTAGACAAAGGGTTAACTTCATGCTCCAATCACTGCAGATCTAAACTCACTCAGTTGGAAATGTTTGGGTTAAATAAAGCCCTATAAAAATGGCTCACGTAACAGGCTGCCCTCTATAGTAAATTAACAGGGAGGTTGAGCTCTTTTTGTTTGTTAGTTAAAACCTGTGAAGTTAGTTTCTCTGCTTTCTTTAAGCCGCTTAAACTCAGGCTCTCAGCTTGTCTCCTAATTGGTTTTGCTTAAACTATTAAAAGTTTTCTTGATAGGAACCCCCTGTACCATCTGACTGTCCCATTCCTATTTTTTATTTCTGCATAGGCACAGAAGTCAGACCAGTTCATGGATATTCCAGGATTTGGGAGAGCTTTGATCGGGCCCTATTTAATACCAGCTCTATTTCTATCTACTTTCAAGATTCTGTATTTAATAGAGCTTCTAATACAAATGTGAGCTGCACAGTGCAGCTATGTTATAGTTTTTGTGCTGTCAGTAGGTCCAGTGCTTTGCAATCACAGAAGCCTCTTCTCTAAGGAAGACCCCAACATGTTGGAGTTCAAAGACCTATGATGCCTAAAATGAAGTTCTGTATTTCAGACACATTTAGGGAAATCTTTACTGAAAGATTTTACTTTCTGGGCAGTGGTGGTGGGGTGGGGAGAAGAAATCTGAATAGAGAAGAGGTAGTTCTGAGCAGAAGGGATGGTCTGGAAAAAAGAAATTAGTGGGAGAAAGTAACAAAGAAATGGGGGTGGTAAAAAGGGAAGCACAGGAATAACTTAGGTAGAAGGAGGAGGAAATAGGATCAGAGATGTAAGCAGAGGTAGATTGGTGTACGGGTCTTGTAAGGTGAGGATTTACAAATTTCAGTCTCTATGCCTATAAAAAATCATGTCTTTACATTTGTGCTGGCTTTCTGTTAGAGCTGGTTGGGAATTTTTCAATGAAGCGCTTTTCTTTGGAAATGCTGGTTTGTTGAATAAAACATTAAAAATGGCACTACCTGTGCGGCCTTTGAGAGTGTCCCCCGGCTTGAAACGGGCCTTGTTTAAAAGAAAAATGGTGGTGGTTAGCAGGCAAAATAGTCAAGCCACCTCACTTTCACCTGACTGTTCTCTTTAATCATCCGGAGTGTGAGTAGGTGAGTGTGCTGGAACAAAGGCTGCCATGAGTTGGAGGCATTCTGTGAGCAAGTCCAGCTTTGCCCAGCAATTAAACTGAAACCAAAGTACAGGTCACTAGGATACAGTTGGTCATAATTCAAACAAATATAGGCTTCACGCTCATCTAATCAAAGATGTTCCCTCATGATAACAGCAACATTAGGCTTTGTATGCACACACATTATATCTGTAGAGTTAAAGCAGTGCAAACCTCTAGCATGGATGCTCTTATTAGTATGAAGGTGCTTTGTACTGGGATAAAAGAAAAGGAGTGCTTGTGGCACCTTAGAGACTAACAAATTTATTAGAGCATAAGCTTTCGTGAGCTACAGCTCACTTCATCAGATGCATTTGGTGGAAAAAACAGAGGAGAGATTTATATACACACACACAGAGAACATGAAACAATGGGTTTATCATACACACTGTAAGGAGAGTGATCACTTAAGATAAGCCATCACCAGCAGCAGGGGGGGGAAAGGAGGAAAACCTTTCATGGTGACAAGCAAGGTAGGCTAATTCCAGCAGTTAACAAGAATATCAGAGGAACAGTGGGGGGTGGGGTGGGAGGGAGAAATACCATGGGGAAATAGTTTTACTTTGTGTAATGACTCATCCATTCCCAGTCTCTATTCAAGCCTAAGTTAATTGTATCCAGTTTGCAAATTAATTCCAATTCAGCAGTCTCTCGTTGGAGTCTGTTTTTGAAGCTTTTTTGTTGAAGTATAGCCACTCTTAGGTCTGTGATCGAGCGACCAGAGAGATTGAAGTGTTCTCCAACTGGTTTTTGAATGTTATAATTCTTGACGTCTGATTTGTGTCCATTCATTCTTTTACGTAGAGACTGTCCAGTTTGGCCAATGGACATGGCAGAGGGGCATTGCTGGCACATGATGGCATATGTCACATTGGTAGATGCGCAGGTGAACGAGCCTCTGATAGTGTGGCTGATAGAGTGCTTCCGCCGACGTGCACGAGCTGAAATTGTGGAAAAGCAGCATCGCTTACCCCATAACCTCAATCATGCAGAACACAATGCCATCCACAGCCTCAGAAATAACTCTGACATCATAATCAAAAAGGCTGACAAAGGAGGTGCTGTCGTCATCATGAATAGGTCGGAGTATGAACAAGAGGCTACTAGGCAGCTCTCCAACACCACTTTCTACAAGCCATTACCCTCTGATCCCACTGAGAGTTACCAAAAGAAACTACAGCATTTGCTCAAGAAACTCCCTGAAAAAGCACAAGAACAAATCCGCACAGACACACCCCTGGAGCCCCGACCTGGGGTATTGTATCTGCTACCCAAGATCCATAAACCTGGAAATCCTGGATGCCCCATCATCTCAGGCATTGGCACCCTGACAGCAGGATTGTCTGGCTATGTAGACTCCCTCCTCAGGCCCTTCGTTACCAGCACTCCCAGCTATCTTCGAGACACCACTGACTTCCTGAGGAAACTACAGTCCATTGGTGATCTTCCTAAAAACACCATCCTAGCCGCTATGGATGTAGAAGCCTCTACACCAACATTCCACACAAAGATGGACTACAAGCCGTCAGGAACAGTATCCCAGATACTGTCACGGCTAACCTGGTGGCTGAACTTTGTGACTTTGTCCTCACCCATAACTATTTCACATTTGGGGACAATGTATACCTTCAAATCAGCGGCACTGCGATGGGTACCCGCATGGCCCCACAGTATGCCAACATATTTATGGCTGACTTAGAACAACGCTTCCTCAGCTCTCGTCACCTAATGCCCCTACTCTACTTGCGCTACATTGATGACATCTTCATCATCTGGACCCATGGAAAAGAAGCTCTTGAGGAATTCCACCATGATTTCAACAATTTCCATCCCACCACCAACCTCAGTCTGGACCAGTCCACACAAGAGATCCACTTCCTGGACACTACGGTGCTAATAAGCGATGGTCACATAAACACCACCCTATATCAGAAACCTACTGACCGCTATTCCTACCTACATGCCTCTAGCTTTCATCCAGATCATACCACTCGATCCATTGTCTACAGCCAAGCGCTACGATATAACCGCATTTGCTCCAACCCCTCAGACAGAGACAAACACCTACAAGATCTCTATCATGCATTCCTACAACTACAATACCCACCTGCTGAAGTGAAGAAACAGATTGACAGAGCCAGAAGAGTACCCAGAAGTCACCTACTACAGGACAGGCCCAACAAAGAAAACAACAGAACGCCACTAGCCATCACCTTCAGCCCCCAACTAAAACCTCTCCAACGCATCATCAAGGATCTACAACCTATCCTGAAGGACGACCCATCACTCTCACAGATCTTGGGAGACAGACCAGTCCTTGCTTGCAGACAGCCCCCCAATGTGAAGCAAATACTCACCAGCAACCACACACCACACAACAGAACCACTAACCCAGGAACCTATCCTTGCAACAAAGCCCGTTGCCAACTCTGTCCACATATCTATTCAGGGGATACCATCATAGGGCCTAATCACATCAGCCACATTATCAGAGGCTCGTTCACCTGCGCATCTACCAATGTGATATATGCCATCATGTGCCAGCAATGCCCCTCTGCCATGTACATTGGCCAAACTGGACAGTCTCTACGTAAAAGAATGAATGGACACAAATCAGACGTCAAGAATTATAACATTCAAAAACCAGTTGGAGAACACTTCAATCTCTCTGGTCGCTCGATCACAGACCTAAGAGTGGCTATACTTCAACAAAAAAGCTTCAAAAACAGACTCCAACGAGAGACTGCTGAATTGGAATTAATTTGCAAACTGGATACAATTAACTTAGGCTTGAATAGAGACTGGGAATGGATGAGTCATTACACAAAGTAAAACTATTTCCCCATGGTATTTCTCCCTCCCACCCCACCCCCCACTGTTCCTCTGATATTCTTGTTAACTGCTGGAATTAGCCTACCTGCTTGTCACCATGAAAGGTTTTCCTCCTTTCCCCCCCTGCTGCTGGTGATGGCTTATCTTAAGTGATCACTCTCCTTACAGTGTGTATGATAAACCCATTGTTTCATGTTCTCTGTGTGTGTGTATATAAATCTCTCCTCTGTTTTTTCCACCAAATGCATCCGATGAAGTGAGCTGTAGCTCACGAAAGCTTATGCTCTAATAAATTTGTTAGTCTCTAAGGTGCCACAAGTACTCCTTTTCTTTTTGCGAATACAGACTAACACGGCTGCTACTCTGAAACCTTATACTGGGATAGTATTCCTATATGGGAAGGGGAATACAGCACCTTTAGATGATATATCATTATAGCTGTAACTGTACTGGTAAAAAGTAATACCTAATGATATAATTACAACATTACAAACAGTGTGTGTGTAGAGCAAGCTTTAGAAGGGAGATCACACAAGTGCCTGGGAGAGCTAGGCAGTCCAATGGAAAATCATTTCCTGCAACTTCTGTTGACCATGTGCCATAAGATGCTAGGGAAACCTGCTACCCAAACGGAAGGACCCAATATCCGTTTCGCTCTGGCTTTACATAATTGTGCTGCAGGTAAAACGCTCTTTGGCTAAAACTAATATTCAGTTTTAATTTTTTTTTAAATTCTAACAAGTTTATTCAATATCTCACTGCATAGTTTTAATCAGTCCCATAATGCTTGTTTCCACAGCAACAAATAGAGTAATACAATTTCCTGTGCATCCTGCCATCAATCCTTTGGCTTATTGTTTGCAAACTGTCTGTAACAGGAAAGCTAGAGGAACTTTTAACTTTTAAAGCAATTTTCTGATACCCCAGGATATAAAATTCAGCTAAGGAATTTTATCTGTGGCATTTTGCACAGCTGGAGATACCCTGAGCTGCTTTTCTTTTGTGCTTAGATAGGTACATACATTAGTAGTAAATCCTGCCTCTGCTCCACTGACACAAGGAGTTCCATTGCAGTGGAACTGGTGTGTTCCTACAAAGCTAGAAAGGGAAAGTATGCAAAGAAGGGTGTTTCCCTTTGTAGCTTTCTCTTTGTTGCCATGAGGGTTGGAGATAAGGAAAGAGAAAGCTCAGAGAAGCGGATCTGCCTTTGCATGGATCTCATTGGCCATTACCACAGTGGCAGTTAGGGTGCAGACTGCACAGAGGTTGTTATAGCCTCTCCTGGCCATCTGAGCTCATCACCCAACCAATACTGCAACAGAGGACTTGGCCAGTATGATGTCTTTTCCTTTCCTGGAACTCTTTCCTGCCTGGACAGATGGTGGTGCTGGCTATAGGGTGTCCATCCACAACAACCTCCCAGATTCCAACCCCTGCCCCACACACACACAGCTTGTCCTTCGGGCAGGTTAGACTGAGTGAGCACAAATTCAAATTGAGACATTGGAAAACTCTGGCAGAGTTGTGCCTGTCTGTAGGGAGGAGGGAGTATGATACAGTCAGTTTCTGGAAAGAACAGAGAAGTGGGAGTTAGCATTCATGAGGTCTGTTTCCAGCTCTGCCCTTCAATGCCTGCTTGAGCTTGTTGACTGAACCCCTTTACAGTCAATTAACTAACTGAAGCCCACTCCCTGCCCCCTGCTCCCACAAGCAGATAAATCTTGTTCTGCTCTTGTATAGATGCGGAAACCAATACCCAATCAGTTGCAAAGTCAGGAATATGGCCAGGAATCTGAAATCTTACTGCAGTTTTGCCAGTCACTTCAGTGGGACCGGGATTTCACCCCAGGATTCTTGGCTCCTACTCCCATGCTGTAACTACTAGTCACACTGCCTCTATCTAACAGCCACATCAAACTGTCCTCCAGACTAAGAGTCACTTTGGACTATGAGTACTGGTGGCACCTTAGAGACTAACAAATTTATTAGAGCATAAGCTTTCGTGAGCTACAGCTCACTTCATCGGATGCATCCGATGAAGTGAGCTGTAGCTCACGAAAGCTTATGCTCTAATAAATTTGTTAGTCTCTAAGGTGCCACCAGTACTCCTTTTCTTTTTGCGAATACAGACTAACACGGCTGCTACTCTGAAAACTTTGGACTATGTAACAGAGGGGCTGAAGAGGACACCTGCACCTGATTTGAAGTCAGTCTGATAACACATATAAGAATAATATTCTGGTTTTACTGTATTAACCTGTCTGCTGACCTGATTATTAAAATCCTGTCTGGACGATGATGCAGTTCATATCAAGCAGGGTTTAATTAAAGCAAAAGCTACATGAAAAGCACAGTCAACTAACCAGAGATATGCCGGGGTGACCATTTTAGATGCAAGTAAGTGTCTGTTTGACCTGAGGTGAAAAAACTGAAATGTGCTCAGTATCAATAGTTTGCACATGTCGGCAAGACTTAAGCATTATCCACCCTCTTCCAAGTAAACTTTAAGTACTTGGTTCAAGCAAACACCTTCTTTCAAGTAGCCGCAAAGGAAAAACAACCAGTTTTGTTTCATTACACGACATAACCAGAGTCCAGAAAAACACAGACCTTCAGTTTACATTTGGGTTCATGCCTTTATTTTCCCCGTAGGTTGTACCCTTTAACTCCCAGGTTCAAAAGAACTGAATCTCACAGCCCAATTCAGGTAGTTGAGTTTCAGCTCATTTCTTGTTCAATTCCAGTGTTGCCAACACCCACCATTCAAAAATCATGAGATTTTTTTGGAAAGAATGTATTCTTTTTGGTTTTCCTCTTTTCTTTAGGATGCATGTTTTCAATTTTTTTCTCCATAACAATGAGGGTTAGATTTTTATTTTTAAATGAAAGCTTCTTTCATAATCACATGGCAGCTAGAGAAGGTGCTTTAGGAAATCTACTACATTTTGCAAGACTTACGGGGCGGGAGGGACAGGGCTAGAATGGCAACATGGGGTACTACAGATGACCTCAAGGCATATACTCAAAATCTGGATTTCAAGCATGCACAAGCTCTGGATGTTTGGATCTGGCTTGGCCCGTTACTTGACAGTGACAAATTTAGCCAAAGATCAGCTCTGGATAGTGATTTGGATTTTAAATGTCTCTAAAGTTTGGGTCGTTCCGATACATGGCTTAGTGTGAGCCCATCTCCGATGGAAACCATGATTTACTCTAGATTCTTGCAACAATTGGGCCAACTTCACTCAAAACCAGGCCGCGGTTTGCAAACTCTTTTGGCAAATCCCAGAATGACTTTAGACAATACTCAGACTCAGCAGCAGAGAGTCCAGCACTGCTGGGGGTTGAGGGAAGAGGATCAAAGCCACCTTTACCCCTCTCCTGATACCAGGAACAGCCAAAAGCTGCCCAGACTTGCACTGGAAACAGTCATGAAGAGACAGTTCTGCCCATCAGGGATCAATAGGGATATCATAATCCAGTCTCACCCCCTCTTGCTTCCTTCGTTTGCACCCTGGAATGCCCACTACCTCCCCTCAGTTGCCCACTGGGCCCAGCAAAAAGAGAGCCTGCAGGGGCTAGTGTAAAGACAGAATAGCTATCTTTAGACCAGCCCAGGCCCCTGATGGTACAAAGTGGCCTGTTCAGAGTCCCAGACCTGGCCCTGAGTGCGCAGTGAACACAGAACCCGATGGGTTCAGAACAAGAATTCAGCCCATCTCAGTGATGTATTGCCAATACTTTAGCAAGCCTCTTCCACAACAATGTTCTATGTGCTCTCAGCAGAAAGGTGAAGAACTGTGGGATATGTCACTGCAATGAAATCAACTAAACTACCTCTTCAGTGTAGTGGCAGAGATTTAAATAGGGGCTCCAGGAGCTCCCACCAGCACATATCTAGCCATAACATAGATTGAGTGACACATATTTCTTCCAACCACCACTCCTGCCCAATAACTTTTAAGACTCCCATTTCATTTACATATTCTGGTGTGCTGGTTGGGGTGGAGAAGAGGGATGGGGCTGGCAAAATGGTGCAGTAATGAGCCTGCTGGAAGTCTTCCCAAAATCATCTTCAGTTAATCCTTTTTTTAATGAAGAATAAATTCACATGAGACTTTCTCTCCTGTAGATGAGATGAGCAGAACTAGCCAAGATGATCAGCACATAATTCTTGTGCTTCATGTGTATCCATGTACAGGATATATACAATGAGCAGCCTGTTACCATGGGAAAGAATACGGTTTGTGTTATTGTAAATATAGCTTATCTGCCTGAAAACTCTTATCCATGTTCCGGAAGTAGGCTATTTATACACTGACCTATCCTTAAAGTATATTGTTACTCAGCCACTTTCCAGTTTGTAAGCAAAATACAACCATAAAACATTCTCAGCACTAATGTCATTTATATATCCTCAGGGAGAACATGAATATCAATTGGTATTTTTATTGGCTCGTTATTTAAAGATCAGTTGAAGGCCTCATGGCAGACTGAGAAAAGCTCTGCTTGTAAACAGGCGTGCAAAAGTATATTTACTCCATTGCTCATCCCGTTGGGTTGTTATTTTTTAGCGTGGATGGCATTTGCTTAAAAATGGGCCCTCTCAGCTGGATCTTCAGCTAGGGTAAATGGATGAAGTTCCATTGTAGTCAATGGAGAAGCTCCTATTTACACCAGGTGAGGATCTGATTCTATATTTCTAAGTTCTACTGTTTATTTCTCTCATCTGAAGTCAGAATCCTTAGCCATCAGAGCTGGATTATGATTTCACAACCTAAGGATTTAGGGGCTAGAATCACTCCCAGGTCCAGAGAAGCAGAAGATGGCATAAATCCTTGATGAAGGCAGAGGAGGATCATAGAATCATAGAATATCCGGGTTGGAAGAGACCCCAGGAGGTCATCTAGTCCAATCCCCTGCTCAAAGCAAGACCAATCCCCAGTTAAATCATCCCAGCCAGGGCTTGTCAAGCCTGACCTTAAAAACCTCTAAGGAAGAAGATTCCACCACCTCCCTAGGTAACCCATTCGAGTGCTTCACCACCCTCCTGGTGAAAAAGTTTTTTCCTAATATCGAACCTTAAATCTCCCCCACTGCAACTTGAGACCATTACTCCTCATTCTATCATCTGATACCACTGAGAACAATCTAGATCCATCCTCTTTGTAGCCCCCTTTCAGGTCATTGAAAGCAGCTATTAAATCCCCCCCTCAAGATCTATCTGGTAGTTGCAGCAACCAAAGATGCTGATAGCCCACCCTCCCAACAGGGAAACAAAGCCAGCTACTGCAGCCTCCAAAGTAAATGATCTGGGAGGTGGGAATATGTTGAATCTGTGTATCTTCAGTAGAACTTCCCCTGGAGTGAGTTCTGTAGACTCCCCACTGAACCTTAGGCCTGCACCGTTCTGGTTCTGTGGTAAAGCTGGTGACTCCTCTGGATCTGTATGTTGTTAAATAGTAATTCTTATTAAAAATTCCTTATACAGGAAAGGGGAGTGGGGAGGGCGTAATGGAGAATATGAGTATGGTTTCTTTAAATATGAACCAGGATGAATTTTCGCCCCTTTTCTGTTTGTGAATTATCCCAATACAGAGATTGACTTGCATGAATTTGTTTGCTGTTAAAATTTTCCAATGGATGGTTGATGTGAATGGATTTCACTCTACATATTGTTCAACAACACCCTGTCCCAGCTATTATTTTGAGCATTTGTTGGACACATTGTGTGATTGGTCACCTAAGTCACATGGTATTGTTGTGGTGGCCATTGCTGCTGGTCCTTCCAGTTTTTTATAAATAAATTTGTACCCTCCATAGTTAAGGAGAAAAGCTTGCAAATGTGACTCCTGAAGGCTCAGAAACTCAAAGGGCAATAAGAAGAACCCCACATTAATGATTGATAAAAATCTTGTGATTCTGAAGACACTTTTTTTGGTGCAGAAAGGCTCATTCCTGATCTTTGAACAGTTGTCTTTGGCAGTACTACTCATGAACACATCTTGAAACTTGTATGAATCCTTAATTGTCACAATTTTGATATATTCTATATACACTTATTCTAATGAATAGAATAGGTCACTTCTGAGCCTGTGTATGTATGTGTCACTTTTTTGCCGCTGTGTTTTCTCTTAGGGATAGAACTTTCATATTTCTTATAAATTATGTCTGATAATTGTATCTCTATTCCCATGGCTGAGGGGCATGTTGTTATTTTGGGAGTTCCTGTTCTTAGATCCCTGATGACCTAGAATGACTGGTGTAAACATCTATATATGCCAGCATGGTAATTGTTTAGACTGAAATGTTCATGACAATATTTGTATGCATGTAACTCTTACTGGAAGCAGAACGTTGACCATGAACAAAATATGACTTTTGGATTATAACAAAGGCGATGGTACAGGGCCAGCTCTGCAACTGGTGTAAATTTGTGTAACTCCGTTGAAGTCATTGGAGCTGTATTGATTTACACCAGCTGAGAGTCTGGCCCATAGTATAAAGGCACTGATTAAAATAGCTGTGCAAAGCCAGGGATTATCCAACCAGATGATTCAAACCACACAAAGCCTATGGCACAGCCAAGCCAAGAACATTGTATGGCTAGGGTAAGTCTCCTGAGAAAAATGTGGCCTTTGCAATTAAGCTGAAAATACACTTTTAAAGGATATAAATATCACGTTGGCTGCCTTGTATCTTGCTCTAGCCAGCTTGACAGTTAAAGAGTTTCATGTGAGAAAGCTAAAGTGTAATCAGAAACTGGATTATTACTGTGTAAAACTTTCCATGTAACCAAGAATCAGATTGCAAGTCACCCCCTGCTTATCACACAGAGTTTTCTCTTCTCCAGGGCCAAAAAAACTCCTACACAAATTTCAGATCACCCAATCAGCATTCCACCAAATTAACTCTTGAATCCATTGACGTTGGACTGGGGGGGAGTGAATGATGACCGACGGGGGCAATTAGGAAGTTGCTTCTATTTACAAACAAGGAAGATGGATTTTCCTGGTGCAGGAGCTGCATCGTGGTATTGTATCTTTAGTAAGCATCCTGCCGACTTATTCATAGTGCATACCAAGTTCAAAAAGAAGCCTGAGGTTGCAGCATGAAGATTTTTGACACCATTATGATTCAGAGAATCACCTTACCCCTCCAACCGCTTAAAGAACACATCAATAAAACATGAAGAGCCTACATAATTAATGACTTAACACTATCAATCTCTGATCACGTTTTTATGAATACATTCATTGGGACTCTGGGCCGATTGCTAGATGGTTCTTTGGCATTTGATTGGCATGTGTAATCTCTGTAGCCCTGGTACCTTTTGAACTTTTGATTTAAATATTAATTACTGGGGTGGGGGAGAGGAACAAACAAGAGTTTTTTTATGTCAGTAAAGCTGTTACTATGCCTCTCCAGCACCCGACTCACTCTAGGATATAAAATAGGCATAAAATGCACATTCCCTGATGTGAGCACAGGTTCAGCCTCTCAAAGTGGCCAATGACTATGACCTACATAGTCCTCTTCCTACTTGAAGGTGTGTGGAAGGTGGGGAGGATTTGCCTCAAAAAATGTGCGACTCCTGGACAGATTCTCATCCGATGAAGTGAGCTGTAGCTCACGAAAGCTTATGCTCTAATAAATTTGTTAGTCTCTAAGGTGCCACCGGTACTCCTCATCCTGCAATGAATCCTAGGGTGGTAGAAAATGGGATACAAATCATGCATTGCAAACCTAGGAGAGCTGGGATAGAACCTTGATCTGCACAAATATAAGCTTCCACTATTTGATCCATAAGAGTTCTCCCTTAGATTTTTGTATGTAATATTAGCTATCTTAAAAGAACATTATTAAGATTATTAAGATTGTAAGATTGTAAACTCAGCCAATCAAAAGTTCAGAAATGCCAGAGTTAAGGTTGTCCATGCAACCTTTGTTGGGATCCTTGTGTGTATGTAATATAATGCAGTCTTAATTACATGATCAGCTACTATTTGTTCCCCACAGGTCCCCTCTCCTGCTTCATTCAGTACACAGGGTGGACAATGTTGACTTAACAAACTACTCAATATTTTGTTTTCTCTTCATTGTTCAGTGTCTGGTCTGATGCCTTATTTACCACATGCTATTCAAACACTGCTTTGAAGACAGCAATATTAGTTTCCTCGTAGGCTTCTCTATGGTGCTCAACACTATAGGACCTAGGGGCTTTGCAAACATTAATGTTCACAATATCCCTGTGACAAGAAGGAGTGGTATTATTCCCATTTACATATGGGGAACTGAGACACAGAGAGATTAAGATAAAAGGTTTCCATTAATTTTGGATGCCCAAGTTGAGAGATCTACGACTTGAATGTTCATAATACTTAAAGTGCTACATAATGTTTTATGTTCAAAGCATAGCTCCTACTTACTTCAGTTGCAGCTGTGAGTGTTCAGCACATCTTCAGGTCGGATCCCAGAATATCAAGCTGGGAACCCATAAAATGAGGAGAACACAAATTAGCGGCCACCTGTGACAAGTTTGGTGTAAGTGGCTTGCCCAGCATCATATAGAAACTCTGTGGCAGAGGCAGGGATAGAATCCAGTTCTCCAGGGCAGCATTCAATTTCCTTAACCATGAGAGTGAACCCTGCCTCATTCACTACACACCTTCCAACTTCTGCAACAAATGAGGCAGGGTCTTAGAGGCAACAGCCTCTTTAATTACACAGCCCAGCTAGTCCAAGTCTCCTTGCCCAGCTTGTCCCAGTTCTAGATTGTCTCCCCTCATCTAATCCTAGTCTCATCAGACTCTTTGTTCCAATCTACTCCTCCCCCCCGACCCCATCATCCAAATTTTGTCTCCTCTCTGCATTCAAATCAGATGGCTTCCTCCTCCATGCTGTCTGGGAGCCAGTAGGGGAGGAGAGCAGGATGTCTTGAGAGCACAGGAGAGACAGGATCACTCCTCTCAGTTCCACTGCCCAGCCCCATCCTACCCTGGAGCAGCCTTTACAGCAAAGGTGGGCAAACTATGGCCCGTGGGCCACATCCGGCCTGTGGGCCAAATTTGGATGGATTTTCACAGGGAGGGTAAAAGGCACCTCCCTGAGACAAAGGCCACCTTTGCCCCACAAATTTCAAGTACTTCCAATGTATCGGGGCACTCGATCTGCTCAAAGGAAAGGTCACCAGAACTTTTTTTAAAGCGGGACAGAACAATGTATATTTCCCTAGCCTCATTCTTGGAAATGGTTGAACTCTTTTGGATGAACTTTAAAAAAACAACAACAAAACAGACTGACACCTTTAATGTGAAAATTACATCCCAAATGGTTAAAGTTTGGTAAAGCTATAAACTATTGAAAACAGGAGCTTATAATGGGAAGTGTCAGGCAACCTCAGTAATAGGTAGTGCTACCAGCCGTGTCTATAATTCGTAGTAGGTCCTATCATGGGCCACCCAGTGGAGAGTAACACCACTGAACCCTACACACAAAGTTCAGTACATTCGACAGTCACTCTGTGACATGTAGCCTCTGGTGGTGGGAATGAGGTAGCAAGCATGGAGTGTGAGAAGATAAGAGACCAAGAATATGCAGGATTAGCAGAGGACAACTCTAGGTTAAAAAGCCACCTATACTCCCTACTCTGCTCCTACTATGTCAGCAACATCTGTGAAATAATGCTACCATTGGCTGCCACAGAAACTTTTATGGCTACACAAGCTGTCCTATTGGGTTGTGTGTGGCACAGAGGGTCTATTACTGATTCGCAAAGCCACGGTAGCTTACATGCCTTTTCTGAAAAGCTGAACACTGGTTTCTATGTGGAGCAGCACCTTCCCTAACTTCTCCCCAGTTCTGGCCTAGTGTAGTCCCAACCTTAAGTCTAGAAACAACAGACAGAATCATAAGAACCAGATTTTCAAAGTGAGGCTCATGCACCTGTTTGCATGTGTCAAGGTTCCTTCCCCACTCTGAACGCTAGGGTACAGATGTGGGGACCTGCATGAAAACCTCCTAAGCTTACTTTTACCAGCTTAGATTAAAACTTCCCCAAGGTACAAACTATTTTACCTTTTCCCTTGGAATTTTGCTGCCACCACCAAACGTCTAACACCGGTTACTGGGAAAGAGTTCATTTGGAAATATCTTTCCCCCCAAAATCCTCCCAAATCTTACCCCCCTTTTCCTGGGGAAGATTTGATAAAAATCCTCACCAATTTGCATAGGTGACCACAGACCCAAACCCTTGGATCTTAAGAACAATGAAAAAAGCATTCAGTTTCTTAAAAGAAGAATTTTAATAGAAGAAAAAGTAAAAAGAATCACCTCTGTAAAATCAGGATGGTAAATACCTTATAGGGTAACTAGATTCAAAACATAGAGAATCCCTCTAGGCAAAACCTTAAGTTACAAAAAGACAGAAAAGCAGGAATATCCATTCCATTCAGCACAGCTTATTTTCTCAGCCATTTAAAGAAATCATAATCTAACGCATATCTAGCTAGATTAGTTACTAAGTTCTAAGACTCCATTCTTGTTCTGTCCCCGGCAAAAAGCATCACACAGACAGACCCAGAACCTTTGTTTCTTCCCCCCTCCAGCTTTGAAAGTATCTTGTCTCCTCATTAGTCATTGTGGTCAGGTGCCAGCGAGGTTATCCTAGCTTCTTAACCCTTTACAAGTGAAAGGGTTTCTCCTCTGGCCAGGAGGGATTCTAAAGGTGTTTAGCCTTTCCTTTATATTTATGACAGCATGCATTTGAACATAACTAATATTTGCTGCAAGAAGTACAGCAGCTGCTTTTTGATTCCTGATCTTGGTGCCGCAATGTAATTAATAATGTCAGCAGGAACATACTTATCTATTTTTGGTCTTTTGTTGGTTTTCTTCAGCCTCTCATTCTGCCGTGGAGTAGAAAAGGTGAATCTCCTGATTCTGAATTAGCAACTGATTGGATGATATCATGGGCCAGATCTTTAGCTGATGTAAATTGGCATTGCTTCACTGGCTTTACTAGCGCTATGCCAAATTTTGCCAGCTGAAGGTTCAGGCCCTGTATTCTGCGGTAGGAGAGCTGGTTGGAACATTTTAATGATATTTTTCCTATTTCCCAATTTACTCTTTTGCAGAGTGTAACAATGAGGCAATACTGTATGTTTCAATGGGATGTGGAATACTACTTAATTTTATATCACAACAGTTCATTCTGCAACAAAAATGTCAGGTTGGTCACGGGGTTCTGGGTTTTAAGAACACCGCAGATTGCTTAGGATTTGTAATATGCCAACTGAGAACATTTTATTTTATTTTCCATCTTCTTGGCTTGCCCTGCTACATGCATCAAGGCACATGTAAAAATCACTCTTTTCCAAGCAGACACGGCACTTCCCCTGCATGAGATTATCTAGTCTTCCAAATGTTCTCCAATTCCACCATGGATTGTTGAGAAAAGCAGGCATCAGAGAGCTGACTGCTCTGATAGAGGGAACATCTCTGGAACAAACTGAAGCATTCAGGCCTGAGAACTGCACCTCGCCTGGAAAAGAGAGAAGGAGCTGCTGGACTACCCCTACCTAGGGGAAGAATCTGAACAGTGATTTTGAGTTAGTTGGTTTAATTAACGAATTCAAGTAAAGAAGGGGATATTTCTCCTGGGTCAGAGGCACGTCCATCTTTTTGTGTCCTGCAGCAGTTGATACCCAAACGCTCCCTTAACCCATTTGGAAATGGCTTCAGTGCTGGTGTAGACTGGACAAAACCATTTCTAGTGTATTTAAGAAAGTGTAATGGAGAACTGCTTCCACTATTTAAAAATTTAAAAATTGGACCCCTGTGTATTAACCACTTGAATACCGTTCAGTGTAATTCCATGCAATTGTCTGTATATCCAATATAGCATCAGTTGTATAAAAGAAAACACAAAGTCCATAACTTTGCTTAAAGTTAGACTTTTAAATTCATATTTAGGCCTAAATGAAAGAGTGGCTAATTTTCACAAGTGCAGAGAATCCCAAAATCCCACTGAAGTCAATGGGACCTGTAGTTACACCATTTTGAAAAGGAGTCATTTTTATTTAGTTGCCTATCTTGACACATCCAGGTAAAATGCATTGTGGCATACTTAGTGCATAGTTCTGGACCTACACCAGAAACTTCCTTCATACGTGGGATGCACAACTCAAGAAGTGCATCTCTTCCAGACAAATGGGAGAGTGATATCCCAGTGTCCCCCAGCCTGAACCTGGGAGAATGTCAAAGTCTCATAGGGATGTTAGAATTGATCATCAGAATTAACTGTGCCTGAATTTAATCTGTCTGGTTCAGCTATTTGAGTTTTTAGTCCATTCATTTCATTGAGGACTACAAAGTAAAACACTGTCACAATGTATACAGAGAGTGATCCTGTGTGTATTTGATTAAGATGAACTCTAACACTGAGTACTGAGTCTGTGACATTGATTTTCTGTATGGAATTAATTAATAGAGAATGTATTTCTTTCCAGTGGATTTGTCACTAGAGACCATTGTTATGGAATAGAAGTTGTTTTAATAGGGGAGAGGACATAGGGGAAGTGAACTGTTTTCTACAGCTGCTAAAGCAATCATTGTAGCGACACTGATTTAAACACATTATGTTACTGAGAATAAAATAAATCACTTTTTTGAGTGATCACTATTACAAAGAAGCATTTGGGGTCAGAATTTTCAAATGGGGTTACAGGAGCTAGCTGCCACTACCTTTAGATTTCAATGCCACTGAGGTCCAGATGCCCTCAGGTTGCTTTGAAACTCTCGGCCTGGATGTCCACAGAGTTTAAAACCCTTCCCTGGCCATAACTGTAGCACAGTGTTAAAAGAAGCATGTAATTTTCTAAAGAGAAAGTTTGCTCATTAAAAAACCCAGTGAGATTCTGAAGCAACAGGAGTACTCTGTATCAAAGAATCCCAAGGCACCCATTTGGATTTCCTCAGCAACCTGGCTAGCTTTTATTAGACAAACAGCAAAGCACACAGAGTGGCAAAAGAATCTAACCAGCACAGGTTGTTGACACCATGCTTGTCAAAGCTACTCAGCTGCACAGCTTTGTCTCCAGATTATCTTCAATGCAGGTGAAGATTAGAACATTAGTCACAACAGTGTACCACATTGCACATGTTCCCAGCCACTCCAAGGCAATAGGAATGTGTAAGGCACATTGATATCAATGAGAATTAGGAGCCTAAATACAGTTGAGGACCTAATCCTTGGTGTCCTAAATAACTTATGCCACTAAGGGTCTGAACCAATGGCTACTGAAGTCAGTGGGAAGAGATCCGTGGGCTTTGACTTGGGCCTTCTAAGCAGAGATTAGTTAGTTAGTGACATAAAATATAGCATTGTCCAAACCATATCTAACAATTATAATTGTTGTTAAAGGTTAACGATGAGTGATAAGTAGGGTGACAGTGAGTGGGGGGTAATAAGCGCCTACATAAGAAAGGACTGTCCCTTTAAAAACAGGACATCTGGTCACCCTAGTGATAAGTAAAGCTGCGATTATGTCACAGAGGTCATGGAATCCATGACTTCCAGAGACCTCTGTGACATTTTCCACTTCAGCCCTGGTGCAGTTCTCTGCTGTTACCAATTTTGCCCGTTACATTGCGGTATGCTCATTTATTAATGGATGTGTCACTTGTGTTCGCATACAGAGTTCTACTTCTCCCTGCTGCAAGTTCCCTCTCAATGGAGCTTCCTGCAAGACCTAGTTTCCCCAGGGCTGGGTTCTTCCAACCCCAGAATCAGACGAACACACACACACACTCTTTAACAAGTGTGTCTCAGAGGACCGGGATAATCGGCACTCCCAAGCTGACCTCTTATCTGTCCCTGGACTCAGTAGGCTGGGTCGAGCAGCATTTCTAAGCTGTCACCCTCATATGCCATGGGCACTGCACCAGAATAGAGTACACCTGAGCAGGCTAGGTCAAGCAGCACTTCCAAGCTGCCACCCTCATATGTCCTAGGGTCAGCACATCCTATCCCCACTTTCACATTACACTTGTTCTGGTAGTAACCCATTTGTTGAGCAAACCCCACAGGATTTTGAGGCATTGCAGGGACCTTTAGCTTAGGTACAAGGAGCGTTGCTGCAAGGCAAATTATGAAGCCAAAAAAACACCCACAAGGGGTTGCGAGAGAGAGAAGCAACCAGCTTAATCATGAAAGTTATTTATGTCTAGGTAATAATCATAGGGGAGCCAAACAAACAAAACAGTTACAATATTAAATCTAACTTAAATTTGATTATAAAAGTCAGGTTTAGAAAACTATAACTGATCACACAAGTCAGGCTCAGAAGGCTATACCTAGAGAGAGAGATGGTTCCTCACCACTTTGTGAAGCTTGAATTGATCAGGGTTCCCAGGTGGTGGTGGTAGTTGAGGGTCCGGAGTGCTGGAGACAGGCAAAGCCCCCAGCATGATCAGTTAGGAGATGAAGTCCCTATGGAACTGATGCAGATTTTGGATCCAGGCATCAGAACACTTATTTGAGCATGGGTAGGAGTTTTTGTAGGGAAACAACAATGGTTCAAGGGAGAACACTAGATTTGTTCATGGGTAAAACAGATGGTTCATGGGAGTATACAAAAGTTGTTCTGTTCAGGCTAGAAAATGGAAACTGATCATTCCTGGCTATGGGCCGTGTTCCTTGGAGGGAGCTCACAATGCAATTAGGGAGCTTCACTATTTTGGATACCACTAAAGGATTTATTACTAGAAGTGGTCTGATAACTACTGAGCTGGGTGTGTGCAGGCGTGGGTTCATTAACATCTGAAGCAGAGATCCCCCATCATGCAGTGCTTCCCTGCTTTTCTGGTCCCAGAGTTCCATGCAGTTCTTGCCTTGGAATCTCTGTTCTCCATTCTGTATGCTAATGGAGATGCCTCCCTGTCTACTGGGCCCTGGTTCCCCAAGAACACAAAGCTGATAGGTAACACTGCTGCTGGTAGCGGGGGCCCCCACAGCTTCCAGGCATTGCAGGTGCCCCTCTCCCCGCTGCTGGGCATCAGGGGGATCCCGAAGCTCCCAGCTGTGATGGGTGGTGGGAGTCTCCCAGAGCTCCCAGTTTCTGTGGGTGGCAGGAGGATCCCAGGACCTCTCTGCTACCGTGGGCAGCAGGGGACCCCAGAGCTGTAGCTCCCAGCCACCGTGGGCAGTGGGGTTCCCCACAGCTGCTCAGCCGCCACAGGCAGCGAGGGGACCCCAGAGCTCCCAACTGCAGCCGGAGTGGGGGGGATGGAATCCAGTAGGCAGTGGGGGACCCTGAAGCTCCCAGCAGCTGCAGGCAGCAAGGCAAACCCCAGAACTTCCAGGTGATGGACCCTCCTCCCTTCCCATTTTGTCAGGGATATTTTTAGTAAAAGTCAGGGACAGGTCATGGGTGTCCCTGAATTTTTGATTATTGCCTGTGACCTGTCTCTGACTTTTACTAACAATACTCCTGACACAATATTAGCTTTAGTGATAAGGAATGAAAAACCACTGCCCTGATTTCCTTATCAGAGACTTTGCCACTTTAATATTTCCCTGTCAATCTCTTGATGATGTGCAATGTAGATATAGACAGAAACATTTGTTGTTCAAACTTTTGTTGCTCAGGCATGTGAAAAAACACAACCCTAAATGACAAAAGTTTTAATGACAAAAAGCGCCAGTGTGGACAGCGCTTCATCAGTGACATGAAGCTACCACCCCTCTTTGAGGGTGGTTTTATTTTGTCGCTGGGAGAGCTCTCTCCTGGCGTCAAAAAACTGCTACACTGCGTACCTTACAATGGCCTGGTCGTAGAGGCACCATTGTAAGTTGCATAGTGTAGACATAGCTCCGTCTCTGACTCATTTTTATTTGTACTGACTCTCAGGTTAAAAATAAACAAAACAAACTGATCCCTCATTTTACAGGTTTCAGAGTAGCAGCTGTGTTAGTCTGCATCCGCAAAAAGAACAGGAATACTTGTGGCACATTAGAGACTAACAAATTTATTAGAGCATAAGCTTTCGTGGGCTACAGCCCACTTCATCAAATGCATAGAATGGAACATATAGTAAGACGATATATATATACATACAGAGAAAGTGGAAGTTGCCATACAAACTGTAAGAGGCTAATTAATTAAGATGCGCTATTATCAGCAGGGGAAAAACACTTTTGTAGTGAAAATCAAGATGGCCCATTTAGACAGTTGACAAGAAGGTGTGAGGATACTTGCATAGGGAAATAGATTCAATATGTGTAATGACCCAGCCACTCCCAGTCTCTATTCAAACCCAAGTTAATGGTATCTAGTTTGCATATTAATTCAAGCTCAGCAGTTTCTCACTGGAGTCTGTTTTTGAAGCTTTTCTGTTGCAAAATTGCCACCCTTAAACTTTTACTGAGTGGCCAGAGAGGTTGAAGTGTTCTCCTACCGGTTTTTGAATGTTATGATTCCTGATGTCAGATTTGTGTCCATTTATTCTTTTGCATAGAGACTGTCCGGTTTGGCCAATGTACATGTTAAAAGGGCATTGCTGGCACATGATGGCATATATCACATTGGTAGATGTGTATGTGAACGAGCATCTGATGGCATGGCTAATGGGAATAGGTCCTATGATGGTGTCACTTGAATAAATATGTGGACAGAGTTGGCATTGGGCTTTGTTGCAAGGTTCCTGGGTTAGTGTTTTTGTTGTGTGATCTGTGGTTGCTGGAGAGTATTTGCTTCAGGTTGGGGGGCTCTCTGTAAGCAAGGACTGGTCTGTCTCCCAAGATCTGTGAGAGTGAGGGACATTTTTCAGGATAGGTTGTAAATCTTTGATGGTACACTGGAGAGGTTTTAGTTGGGGGCTGAAGGTGATGGCTAGTGGTGTTCTGTTATTTTCTTTGTTGGGCCTGTCCTATAGTAGGTGACTTCTGGGTACTCTTGTGGCTCTGTCAATCTGTTTCTTCACTTCAGCAGGTGGGTATTGTAGTTGTAAGAATGCTTGATAGAGATCTTGTAAGTGTTTGTCTCTGTCTGAGGGATTGGAGCAAATGCGGTTGTATCTTAGAGCTTGGCTGTAGACAATGGATCGTGTGGTGTATCCTGGATGGAAGCTGGAGGCATGTAGGTAAGTATAGCGGTCAGTAGGTTTCCAGTATAGGGTGGTGTTTATGTGACCATTGCTTATTAACACAGTAGTGTCCAGGAAATGGATCTCCTGTGTGGAATGGTCCAGGCTGAGGTTGATGGTGGGATGGAAACTGTTGAAATCATTGTGGAATTTCTCAAGGGCTTCTTTTCCATGGGTCCAGATGATAAAGATGTTATCAATGTAGCACAAATAGAGTAGGGATTTTAGGGGACAACAGCTAAGAAGTGTTGTTCTAAGTCAGCCATAAAAATGTTAGCATACTGTGGGGCCATGCGGGTACCCATAGCAGTGCTGCTGACTTGAAGGTATCTATTGTCCCCAAATATGAAATCGTTGTGGGTGAGGACAAAGTCACAAAGTTCAGCCACCAGGTTAGCCATGACATTATCGGGGATACTGTTCCTGATGGCTTGTAGTCCACCTTTGTGTGGAATGTTGGTGTAGAGGGCTTCTACATCCATAGTGGCCACGATGGTGTTTTCTGGAAGATCGATGGATTGTAGTTTCCTCAGGAAGTCAGTGGTTTCTTGAAGATACAATGGACATTTCATCTCATTACCTCTGGATTTGTATATCCCCGTGTCTTGGTTTGTGAGTTGGAAGCAAGTACTCCAAATTTTGTGCAGCATGTTTTGCGCACAAACAACAATCTTTTTGCCCAGGCTGGGTTCCCTCAGCTTGCCTGGAGTCTGCCCAATCCTATTGTTGTTCATTAGTGGTAGTGGGTAGAAGGAAATTTGATGTTCACTTTTCAAAAAATCATAACTCAAAGAAATTTGAAATCCTTTCCCAGCCATCAGGGCACCCCAAATGGAGGATATGTTCTATAGTTATATTTCACCCAGTAACAAATGTGAACTCCTAAAGTACTATAACAGTTTGGTGCAAGTGATAAATGGCCAGTTGCTCCCAATCCCAAGAAACCAGTTACTTACCCCAGGTTAATTTGTACCTTATATCTCACACCTGAGACAACGCTTGTAGCCAGTCCTATAGTAAACTAATTAAGGATTTATTAACTAGGAAAATTAAATGAGAGAGTTATTTACAGGTTAAAGCAAACATATATACACAAACGAGTTACAGTCTATCGTTCCAAAACAGTGACAGAGTTGTAGCAATCTGTCAGCACTGAATGTCTTTTAGGGCTAACCCTGATTGACCCTGGGGATCAGTGCTCCCGTTTCCTAGCTCCAGCCCTGTGAGAGTCCAAACAGCAAAAAGAAATTGAGAGAGAAATGAAAATTTTTGTCCTCTAGTTTTATTTCCTTCTTCCAGAATCCAAGCTGATGGTATAAGCCGTACTGCACATAGCCTCTTCATGAGTGTGATGGGGCGATTAACAAAGCCTTTGTGTTCAGATGTCCCACAATGGCCCATTTGGATTCAGTAGTCCTTCCTGATGGGCAAGAGGTAACACCTTTTGTAAGAATTCACCATTGTGCATTAGGTGAAGCTTTTCCTCTGCTTGGTGAGTTACATGGTTCAGAACAAACATTTCACACTTATGGAGCAAACATTTAAGTATTACCTTATAGCATGGGATACAGACATTATAATTAGGATAAATATATGCAGCGATTTACAAGCATTTCATGAAGTCTAAACACTAACAGCATTGTTATAAGTCCAGTGCCCATCTTAATCATGCTAATACATAGGTGAACTAGACTGGTTCCCAGCAATGTGTTTGTCATTGCTTGAATGGGGCCTAAGGCCTCAGCAAGAGCTGGTCTGCCAGCGTCACACCAACAATCTCTTATTTCATGAGATTTCTATCCAATTTTGAAGATGGAAGAGGTTCAAAGAGTCCAAATAAACATATAACCTTCACTGCCTATCCAAACGCAACTGAAATTCAACCTTCTGAGGTTCACCCATCTCAGATTTGTACATTGCATGTTATTCTGCAGCAAAAATTGGTGATGCCTAGAGAAATCCAACAGTTTTGAGGGCCAGATTAATCAGTCAGTAGTTTGGCCCTTAACATTCAGAGCCAGAGCTGAATTTCCTCAAAGAGTTTGGGAAACAAGGGTTCATTTTGACCCAGCCACAAAAAGCGGATCCAGAAATGAATCTGAAATTCACCAAAATATTGGGGGTTTTCAGCTACAAAATTTTAGTTGAAGCTTCGTCTCTAGAGTTGTTTTGCAAGCAGAAATATTTCAATTGCAACCTCATGCTATATGTAGCAAAAACCCATGGAAAACAATTCATGGACACTATTCAGCAATGACTGAAGAGCAGTATTAATGGCAGATGCAACGAGCCCATCTGATCATGAGAGTGATCAGATCTGCAGAACTTCAGGCAAAGTTGGAGAGGAGATCAAGGAGTTCAACAATCAGTCTTGATCACAGCTAGTTTTGATTATTTTTGTATGTTGTTTTCTTCAAGCTGAATCTCTAATTTGACAATTTTGGCATCCCAATAATTTCAGAGATGGAAAGGGGAAAGCCATTCTGCTTCAGGGCTCCACCACATTTATTAATATGCAGCCAAGCTCAACTGAGGATGATATTCAGGGAACTAGAGTGGCCCTGAACACCTGAGATGAGACATTACCAATCTGCCTTCTTTGTATCATTCAGTTATTCAACAGCAACAAAAGATTCTGTCTCGTAAATTGGGGGTGGGGGGAGCAAAAGTCTCATTTTGTGGTTACATCTGCACAATTCTCGGACATATTCCCATGGATTTCCCAGCTATATCACATAGTAGGGACATATCTGTATAGTCTGGAATTTAAAATCAAGTGGATAACAACTACTAGCAGTATTTGCAGCATTTCTGTCTGGATTCTTACCCCAAATTCTGTAACTTCCAGGGAGCTTATGCAAATTAATTTTCCTCACAACACACAATCTGGTCGGAGATAATTAATGATTCTGATCAGAGGCAGTCTGATTCAGTAAACTGAGCACTGGGCTAAAAGCCAGGTAGCAACTGAAAGGTGCAACTGCCTCCCTCACCATAAGTGGAAACCATGGTATATCATGGAAGATGATATCTGACCCGGGAGCCCAGGTGACAGAGAATGGGAGCACGAGGCATTGAAACTAGAACTCCCATTTGACACAACAGGAACCTTTCCAAACAGAAATATTTTGATACAGGTGAAATATTTTGGCTATCAATTTTTTTCCATAGAAAATTTAGACTTTTTAACAATTGTCATCTAATTTGTCCTCGGTAAAACAGTCCAGTTTGTGGCAGGCTCTAGTTGATATCTGTACAGTGCCCTGGAAATATAAAGTACTATACAAATGCTAAGTACCATTATTAATTTCTAAGTACGACTCAAAAGGTTTGTAGTTCAAGCCCAGTTTGGATGAATATCCAAAAGTTCAGAATTTTATCCAAGTTACCCAAACCTTACAAGTCCCCAAATTAAACCAGCAATTTCACAAGAACATGCTTTCTCATGAGATTTCCCACACCTCTGCTCCCAGACAGAAATTCCCTCAGAATCAACTATTTAGCACTATCTCAGCATTTCTGGTTCTGGTTGGAACACAGAAATTCAAAAAGAACACAAAAATAAGGCAAAACCCCCACCAGTATCAGATATTTACAGACATCAGAAAAGGTTCCTTTCAGAATCCCTTCATACAGCGTGTTGTATAGGCCTTTACTGCTGAACATGTGCATCTATAAGACACTATCCCCACAGCATGCTGCGTATGACAGCTTAAAATAATCAAATGATTATTCCATTCAGTTTGTTTAAGCTCTTCATCAACTGAATGTGGTTTTAATGAACAGAGGCTGTCTGCTGAGCTAGTCTAAATTGCAGATGAAGAACATTGCAGTGGGATTGAGAAATGTTTACATTTTTGTCAACCCAGCTTGATTTTCACTCCCCTACATTTTCCGGTTTTCTATTTATTTGCGTTTCCCATACTGAAACCATGCCAGTGTCTCAGCGGTGCCTTAAAATGTAGTTTATGAAACTGTGGACCTGATTTATAGTCTCAATTCTATACTATCTGTGAGACAAAGTCTCAAACAGATCAGGTGGTTTCCTTTCCTCCCCTGCTAAAGTGCAGTTATAGCAGGAATGAGTTCAGCCCTCATTTAAATTTAGTTACTTGTTCCTCTCCCTAGTCCAGCTTTTGAAGAATAAGCCTCAAATAATGCTTCAAAGAGATTTTTTTTCTTAATTCATTCAATTCTTCTATATCAAGGTACAATTCATAACAATGCTGCACTGTAATGTTCCTATTAATGCTCTAATACTATACGATATTTCCAGATACACAGAAGAAGTTTGTGAAGCTTCAGTATTAGTTCATTGACCATTAACTGTGTTGTGGATTGGTCCCACATGCTCAATCTGCCAGCCTTAACATTCAAAGATGTTTATCTTCACATGGCCTACACTTTGCTATGGTTACACTGAAGCAGAGAGAGTTTTTCCCATGACCTCTTTTGAAATGAAGGGCTTACCATTTCTAAAGCATTGTTACCAAACCAAGCTGATAATAGAAGAGAGTTCTAATAGCAATCCACCTTGGCCAAGCAAACAGGAAATCTAGAAATACAAACACAGCACCTGTGCCAACGGCTGTTGCAAGGGGTTATTCAAATCAGCATAGATTAGATCTGGAAACATTTCACATGGGTGTACACACTGTATGTTCTCTCTAGATTAGAGGAAGTACATTTGCATAGGCGGCATCTAATAGATTGCACTGACGCACTATAGCATGGAGGTAGCTTAAGGTTAGATCCCAGGCCACTAAAATGGATAGAATGGCTTCTATTGACTTCAGTGGGGTTTGGATCAGGCCTCCAGAGAGATGCTCTGAAGATATTCTTCTTGAAGTGTCAACTATTCTAACATGGCACCGTTTAAAAGATGTTCACCTAAATAACAACATATTGGGCATGAGCATAAGGAGTATAAGCAAGAAAACAACTGATCTAGCTAGCTTTGTGCTGATTTTTCTAGTTGTTTAAATTTTGTCTCCATTTCCTTAAGTCTATCTTGTGTTGCTGCTCCAGAAAATTAGCTCCTTTTTTATTAATTTGTGTTAGTGAAGGATTTGGGGTCTTTTTAATAGACAAAGACATTTAAATTGTGCACCCCTAACCATGAGTACAAAGTGAAGTAAGAACCTAAGTTTTGTCTTTATGGCACAATCTAGTTTCCAATGTGCATCCTCATTTCAAGGGCAGGATCTAGGCCATAAAACAGAATAGTCAACCTCCAAGTAGCTCTACTTACTATCTTTAGTGTATTTATCCTCACAGCACCCATGCAAGGTATGGAAATGTATTAGCCCCATTTTATAGATGGGAACCAAGACATGAGGAGACTAAACCCAGGGTCACATAGGAAGTCTGTAGCAGAGCAGGGAACTAAACCCCTAAGTCCTAGGCTAGTGCACTAACCACTAGACTATCCTTCCTCTGTTTGTACTCCTTATCCCTGTTTGTTTGGCTAAGAATCCAAAAAGTAGGTGCTTCTCTAAACCTTATCAGAATTAGCCAGTCTTCTTTTGTCCACTGTAGCAAACTGGCTTTAAAATTTGATGACAAATAGAATTTTAGCTGAAAAATTTCCATCAATCGTTATTTCCATCTGGGCTGTACAACATTATGAGAGTCGACTTCTTTGCACTGTTCACTTGGTTTTCTTCCTGATCTGCAGTATTTACCATAATTTGAATGTGGCCAATGGCACTGGGGTGAAAGCCCACCCTTTGTGAAAGATCCCACGGGCTATTTAATGGTCAGTATCTTGGCTTTATATCTCACCTGGAAGTCAGCCTCTCCTGCAGCACTACTCCACACTGAGGTAGTGGCTCCAAACTGATTTAGAAGAAATTCACCAACATCACCTACCTCAACACACTAGGATTTTCCTTGGTGGGCCCTCCTTAGCTTACAGCCATTTGTGTGACCGGCCTTTAGTGCAGCTGCATGATGCATCAATGCAAACTCCTAGTGAACACAGGATAAACTGCTGTAAACCAGCATTTTCATAGTTATATTTAACTGCGTTTCAAGCAAATTGATGCAAATAGTGGCTTTGACTGTCTACATTAGAGGTTTGCTGCAGCTACACCATTGGCTTGAGATGGGATCTGAGCATTCCAATGCCACATCACAGGCTGGGTTGGGCAGGGACTGTGTCCTGTACATCTGTACAGTGCCTAGTACCTTTTGGATGCTTCTGTACTACCCATATTGAATAATTAACACTTCAGTAGAAGAGATGGTGCATAGTCCAGCTTCAGCAAAGAAAACTGCTTCAAAATCTTTAGCTGGAAACAAACTTTCAGTATGAGCTAGAAAACCATTTAGGAAAAATAACAGTTCAATGCTGTTTCTATACAAGCTCAACAGGCAACAATATCATTTTTGAAATCTGCTTGTCTGGTTTAGAAGCATCTTTACTTTGGTGTTTAAAGCAAGTAATTAAGTGGCAGACATTTGGCATCAGAAAATAGTGCATAAAGCAGAACATTTCCAGGAGGAGGTTATATTAATGTAAAAAATCAAAGCTACAACCTTATGAGAGTAACTTTCATTATGTTTGTCTAGAAAACCCTGGTGATTTTTCTCTCTCAATCTTTAAAGGAAACATTTAAGCAGTCTTTTTAGATCAAAAAATATTTCCACCGTGTTTGTTTCCTTTTCAGACCAAAATTAATATCTCCGATGTCTTCGTGCTATTCACAGAATGGTATTAATTAGCCTCTACCATTAGCAATTATATCTCCACAAGAAAATAAATGGCAGCTGTTATTTCTTTACATCAGTTTCATGTTTGTTAGAGATGTGAACAGAGTAAATTATTCTATTTTTGTGAGGAATCATATAGTTGCTATCTGATATTTTTAACAGTCTATTCACTATTATCTGAGATAGATGAGAAGCAGCTAATAGCTGTAGTTGAAAAGATTTGACTTTTGAAACTATATGTGTTTTATTTCCACTATTGTCTAAGTAATTTTTTCTGTAACCTCCCCCACCTACTTGCCCTGATACACTTTCCTCTCTTTTTCAGTCATCGGGGGGAAAAAAATCCCAATCAAAAGATGAGTGGACTGAATGGCTGGGAGAATTAATACTGGGAGCTTTGCACCTCCCAACAAGAATACTTTACATTTACACTGTATGTTTCCAAATTACTTTACCTGCTAGGTAAAACTTAAAATCAGTTACTCAATGTAAGCAATGCAAACCCCAGGAAGTGTTTGGAAGCCAATAAATATTACTTAATATCTCTCTTCTGTTATGTATCCTACGTGAAAGCATTGATGGTCACATCTAATTCCTGTGGATATGTTTTAAAGTTGTCCACTCTATAAAATCTATTATTAAACTTGGTAGTCTTTGGAGAAAGGCCAGTGATTGAATGGGTCACGGACATTGGGCCACAATCTCAGATAAATGGACAAAAGGATAATAGAGAATCAAAGTGAGTGAGATAAAATCTTTTATTGGACCAACTTTTGTTTATGAAAGAGACAAGCTTGTGAGCTAAACAGAGCAAAATGTTGCAAAATGTAATAGAAAAATCTTCCTTTCAGCATGGAGTTTTTGGCCAGCTTTCCTCTTGAGGTGACTGGATTGCTTACTACTCTATTATCACACAGGAATTCAGGGCCAGTTAAAACAATGGATTTCCCATAGAACAGGATACCCATTGGTTCATCTAATCTCTGAGAATGGCCAATTTCAGATGCTGCAGAAGAAGATGTAAAATTCCAGACATGTCACTAAAAGTATATCGGCTAGAATAAAATTAAAAGGTTTATCACTCTGCTTGCCTCAGCTCATACATTTACTACAGGTGACTTTCTTCCTGAATCCAGCTGATGATCAGTTTATACCCTGAAGCATGAAATTTGATAACCTTCTGAATTTTATCCTAGCTAATACAACTGCATGTGCCCAATCCTTTTTAATATAACTGACAGTCACAGATGCCAGCACTCTCCCCATCCTTCAAACTGGCTCAATCTCCCCACTCCAGGTGTATAGCCACATGAAAATTTACAGTGATTTGAGTCTGTGTGTGGCACAGCATGAAGCATAAAAATTGTCTTATTGGGAGAAGTATTGTCTAGTGACTAGGGTGTGGGACTGTCAGATTCTTTTCCTGATTCTACCACTGACTTCCTGTATAAGCCTTGGGCAAGTCATCACAATCTTCCTCATTTTCCTCTGTCAAATGGAAATGAAAATACTTTCTCCATCTTTCGAACTCTCAAGGGGATGTGAGGCTTAATTTATAAATAAAATATACTAGGAGGACTTGTGAGTAGCAGTGAATATAACGGAATGTAGCGGGAATTGAATCCTGGATATAAAGGAACAAACTGAGATTATATTGGAAAACCACATGGCATACACATCTAGAGGAGAAAATCCAAACCTCATACACCCAATGGGAAGCAGTGGCGTTGAAACAAGAGGTTTGGACAATGTTCGCAATAGGATCATGGCTGTGAAAAAGGCCAATGGAATTTTGGGCTTCAGATACACAGAGCCAGCTCTGTGAAGTTCAAAACCAAGAGCTGCCCTCTACTAAGGTGTAGGGCATCACACAAGGGTACAATCAGAGCCTTTAACCCATTTAGACTTACTTTGCCCAAGAGTGAAATGCAGCCGTCTCTGCAATGAAACACAATAGCCATTTCAAGCAATTAAGGACAGGAAGTCAAGAAGAACAGAATAAAGTTCAACTGCCACAGCAGCCTGACCTCATGATGGGTGAAGTACCAGATGCTCCATGAGGCCCACCAGGGACTTTGCTATTGATTTTATGTGGAAGGCACTCAGATACCAATGTGATGGGTGGCCCTACAAACCTCTAGGATAAGTAGATATTGTGCTCATGCAAATTGAAATAGTCTAAGACACTGGATGAAGCCCTACCTGTCTGAAAATTGCCATTAGAGCTGGAAATATATAGGTGAATCTCAGCTTTGCAGGCTGACCAGATCAGTCTATGTGGCAGCAGGCTAATGTGTCTGGCTCAACAAGGCAGGGTTTTGGAATCCCAAGCTGGCAGGGAAAATGGGCTCAGAGGTAATTTCAGCACATCAGGTGACAGTCCCAAGGGGGTCTCTGTGACCAAACCCATCACAAAAGCCCGGGAAGGAAAAAGTTTATTTAGGCTAGAAGAGGCCAAGCCTCAAATGTCTTTGACTCTATGGGCCAGATCCTCAGTAGATGTAATCAGAGTAATAATACTACTTAGCTCTTATATAGCACTTTTCATCAGGAGAGCTAAAAACACTTTATCCCCATTTTACTGATAGGAAAACTGAGGCACAGAGAGGTTAAAGTGACTTGCCTGGGGTCACCCAACAGGGCAGTGACTGAGCTGAGATGAAAACTCAGCTCTCCTGGGTCCCAGTGCATTGCCCTATTCATTAGACATTACTGCCTCTCTGTTTCAATGGAGCTATGTCAATTTACACTAACTGAGTATCTAGCTCTATATTTGTAAAGAATCACAAGATCCTTGAATGAACTCAATCATCCTGTAAATATATAGGGTAAAATTTTCAAACATTGCCTATCTGATATCTGAGCCCAAGTCACAAGGACTTTCAAAGGGACTTAAGTAATTTGGGTGCTTTTGAAAAATTTCCCCATTATCTAAAAGCCCAATGTACTGGAAATAGACTGAGTTTTCCAAAAGCCCGGTCAAAGATCAATCCTTGATTGACTGTTCCCCTCCAATGAATTCCTTCCCTCTTGTAGACCAGATAGGCCAAATAAAAAATAAGCATGCCATTCGGTGGAAATTCACTCCAGTACAGAATGCTGGTCAAAGGACACTTGCACTTAAACTTCTCTTAGGACCCATTGAGTTCTCACTGAAATCAAAACAAAACCTCCTCTGGGCTCATCAGTGGGAGGTGGATGAAGCCACATATGCTTACCCAGTGTGAAGGACATGAGTGGGGGAGAGGATGTTACGTGGGGTTTGTGCAGTAGGGCAAATTTCACCCACAATGAGCACACTTACCAATATTCCGATATTTGCAAGTTGTTTTACTCCTAGAAGCAGCATAGTGAAAAGGAACACATTAATAGAGGCCATTCCTAGAGTTAGATCCTCAGCAAGTGTAAATCAGAGAAGGTCCATTGAAGTCAACGGAGTTATGCTGATTTATGCTGGCTGGGTATCTGGCCCATAGAGATTTACATAGATTTATTTCTGTAACTCTAGTGTTGACACCATTTACATAAACACCAGGAACCAAGCTAAACCCATTGACAGAATTAGAAATAAGTACATATCTCTCAATACCACACAGGCAGAATCTCCAGAATGCGTGTCATGTTTTTAAAGGCACAAATTTTCTTTCTTTCTTTCTTTGAGGTGATATGGCTTTCTCAATGCTTTTCTTTATTTGTATTACTGTAATGCCTGAAGCCTGAACTGCGATCAAGGCCTCACTGTGTTAGGAGCTGTACATACTTCTAGTAAGAGAAAGAGACCCTACCCTGAAGATTTTACAGTCTAAATTGACAAGACAAAGGGTGACAGGAACAAAGTATTATTATTTCCACTTTAGATATGGATAAATTGAGGCACAGAGAGATTAGCTGGCTTATCTGAGGTGTCACAGAAAATCTGTGGCTAAAATGAGAATTGAAGTCATATCTCAGAAGTCCCAGTCTGTTCCCTTAAGCACAAGACCATTCTTCCTCGTTGTTTGCCCAAAGCACAATCTGTAGCCCTGCCAGGTATAAACGGATTTAACATGGGCAGGATTTACCCCATTGCATCAATTCTTATCAACACTGTCAGGCTTCTTTATCTACCTTCTGCTGTCATGAGTCTTCCCTGGGGAGGGCATGCAGACCCTAAAAGAAAGATAAAACATTTTTTGAGTGCAAGTTGCAAAGGGAAGTCAGAACAAGCAAAAGAAACCTGTCCAAGAAATGGGGGCTGGGCTGGGCTCGGCTGGGCTGGGGAAGAGATTACTTGGACTGAGTGTAGCCGGGAATGAGCAAAGTGGAATGTAGCAATTTTTTCCACTTAGATCACTAATCTGTCCATCATTTAAATCAACAACCTCTCCAGAAAGCCCAGTTCGACATGAGAAATAAGTTAATGAGCAGAGAAGTAGTAAAGGGGATGTAATCAGCAGCCTCTGAATCACAGTAATGCATTAATCTGTAACCCACACAGACCTTTGGAATACATTTCCCTGGAAGTTTTAATATCTTTTGTTCAAGGAGGTGCTCTCGTCAGTATTCCCTACCCTATCACATACTTTGGAGGCAAAGGTTACACATCTTTGTTAAAAAACGTCCAATCGCCAACACTGATTTTCTTTCTTTTCTAAATGAATGGAAGTTGAAGAGCCCAGGGAAGAGGAGAGGATTGTGGGATGTGTGATGGGCAGGGAGAATGAGGTTGTGCATCAGGAGGGTCTACGGAGGAGGGGAAAGGTGGGACTAGCAGCCAATGGCAATACAGCAAGTGAGGAGAAAATTGTCTGCAGTCCAAATTTCATGACTGAGTTAATGATGATAACAGGAGAAGGTGCAAGGAAGGCTCAGCTAGGCTGCTGTTCCCCAGAAGGGAGCCCTGATTTATCTCTCTGCCCACAGCTCATTGGACACACACAAAATAATTTTACTGAAATATAGCAGGATTTATAGGGCCAGATTTTCAAAAGAGTTTAGCTTCATTTAGTCATGCAAATAGGTGATCATATTGGCAAATGTGGCCACATTAAACACTGAGCTGTTTTGACAGTCTGGCCATGATTGTTTGTCAAGAGAGCTGTTTTCTATTCTTGGCTTGGCCATGGGTCTGCTGGGTGATCTGGGACAAGACATTGCCAATCTGTGCCTCAGTTTTTCCACCTGTAAAATGGGGATAACGCTGTTTGCTTCCTTTGTAAAGCACTTTGAGAACAGTTGATGAAAAGCACAATGTAAAAGCTGAATAGTAGAAGTAGTAGTAATATGGGAGCTGAGTTCTGGAAATCTGGCTCCAATTGTGCGGGGGGTTAGTAGAATTGTGAAAGAGTTTGAAATTTCAAAACTGGTTCAGTTGTGCCAGTTACAAAACAGACCAGTTGTTTTGTGCTTGCTTGTTTTTTTCAAAAACATTCCTGACAATCTTTAATCAAAGTGTTTTATTTGAAATTTTTATTGCAAATACTATCGGGTTTTTTTGTTTACTGAAAACCAGGTTTTCAAAACATAAAATATGTCTATAACATTTTTGATACGAGTTTTAATGAAAATAGTGCAAGTTTTCAAGAGAAACAGAACCAAAAGGTTGAGTTTTTCCTGAAATTTTTCACTTTTTTTAAAAGGCCATATTTCTCCTCAAAAATGTGTTTGCAAAATTTTGACCAGTTCTAGTAATGAGTATATGAAAATCTGGTCCATTTCATTTGAACAGCGGCAGCACATAGAGGCATGACTTTCTCATGTAACTCGGAAGATGAGTAGCAAAGCTACAGTTTGGGTAGAGGCTCTCCTTTAAGTTGTTCAGTTTTCTTCATATTTAAGAGCATTTATAGCTATGGTGGTTTTACTGGGGAAGGAAGGAAGGGTGCTGTGCTAGGAGCAATTAAGGCCTGGATTGAAAGCCAGCAAAGTCAGTGGAAAGACTCCCATTCGCTTCAATAGGTTTCAGGTCAGGACATAAGTCCAGAAATAAGTTACAAAAATATCTGAGTTTAGTAACAGCTGTACTGAGCTGCATGTGGCTGGGAGAATCTAACCAAGAAAATTTCATCCTCCAAACCTCCACCACTACAACTTAATAAGCCAATGAAACACCAAGAGGAGGATTTTCAGGTACCTTGCGTTATACAGTGGTAGAATACAGTTTTGTGTTTTGCTTGGAGCATGAAACCTAAATAAAATAAAATGAAAAAACCCTCTTTCTGTGTCACTTGGTCATTCCTGTCTTGAAGCTTCAGGGATAATAATTATTAAATATTTTTTTTAAAAACTCAAGCAACATTGAAATAGGTTGTATTTTTGTATTGATTTTTTCCAGCCATTTTTGTCATTTTGCTTTTTTTGTTGAAACAGTGCCAGGAGCATTTTCTCTCCTCTGTTTTGCGTGTTCTCTCTTGAAGATTTCAATTAACATTCAATACGAAAATAAATAAAAATGTTTTTATGGTTTATAGGACGCAATAAAAATATTTTTGAGTTCTCTTTGAACTGGGGCCACACAGACTTTTTCCTCTTCTTTTCCTTCAGCTTCTGTCTCTGTGTCACTCTGAGATAGACACTGATCCATCCTGCAGACAAACTTTAGGATTTGGACTGATGGGCCAAACTAATGCCTCATATTATGCACTGAGACCAGAGGGCTAAATCACCTCTGGGAATAAAACATCATAGCTCTAGCAACTTTTTATCCTGCTGGAGGGTTTGATTTCAATGGAATTACACCAGTTGGGGATCTGGCCCAATGTGCTTACGTCAATAACGATTGTGGTCCTATATTAAAAAAATTTCTAATATTTGACTACTTTTCATGTTGAGCTGGCATCAAAGGGCTTTGGCTATTTGGAAAAGCACTTTGTTTTGGTCTTCCTTGTGCTTTCCCTTTTTATGAGTCTTTTGGTTTAAATAAAAACACATTCCTTTTCCTTTCCGCGGCCCATCTTCTGTGAAAATAGGTTTTATAAGATCTTAATTGTTTAACGGTATTTATGAAACGGATGCGCATTGCAGAGGGCATGTTCCCTTTCTGCCTCAGCTTTTCATTCTACAATGACAGAACTTGGTAATTGGCCATGAGCCAATTCTATAATAAATAAAAGGGAGAAAAAGAAGCCATCCTGTCATTCTGCTCTAGCATTTTGCTTGAAGGTGTATTACAGGAAATTGCCAATTAATACCTTACCCTCTCATTTTCTTTTTTCTCCCTCATATTTTTCCTTTGCTGTACCAATAATGAAAGCAAGTGTCTCCCCCTGCCCTGAAACTTATAGGCAAAATGATTTTTTCCCTTTTAAAAAATGTAATTAAACTCTTTGCAGTCCCACATAGAGAGCAACATATGTATAGACTTTGTGCCTGGCAGAATAAAGGGGCCTTAAAGTGAGAGAAAATTGTATTTATTCTCACTTTAAGGCTCCTTCACACTACTTGTGCAATGAATATTGTTTTAGTGTAAATGAGAATGAGTCCCATAATGTTTACTGATAAATACATTAGGCGATCAAATATTGTTATTTCCTTCCAACCCACTTGTGTCTTGCCACTAGTTCCCCTTTTCCACAGCATCAAACATTTTAAGGCCCTCCCAGATTAGCCTCCACTACCTATCATTTCTTATATGGTTTGAAGCCATCAATTCCAGCTCAGTGAATGATGCTGACTTTTATTTTTTATCACTTCAGTTTCCCCACAAACACTATATGTCTTTCTCCCCAGCATGGGAGGAGTTTCTCCTAAAAGTTCTCCAAAAAGCCATTACGTTGTCATTCCGTTCTAGTTAGATTCTTATACCACCCACAATACCCTAGTATCTGAGTGGCTTGTAGTAGCACACTAAGTGCTGTAACTAAACTCCATCATGTGTGATTTGTTTTTTCTCTCATCCTCTCCACAGGGGAAGAATCATGTGCGCAGGGGGGAGTTTGGTTTGGTAGGGAGCATTGTTGGTTTTGTTTTAAAATATATGTACACACTGCTCCATGTTTATATTTGGGGAAAGCAGATCAAAGCCTAGTACCTTGCACTTGGAGTGAAAGGTGGTGAGGTTTGTGATAGCCCTGAGTTCTTGCAGGATTTTATTCCACAGTCTTGGACTGGCCCTGAGAAAGCACAAACTTTACCCTTATGGCAGAAAGTTCCACTGTGAGGAGTGGAATTGTTTACCTTGGGTCTTTATCTCAAAATGTTGCTTGATCTTGTAGATATCCTGGGCCCAGGCCACTGGTTACCTTACAGACAAAGACTGTGACCTTGAACTTGACTCAGTCTTTCAGATCTTGCCTTAAACTCATATGGGTGGTGATGCTAGGCAATAATTATTCCACAATTGCTAGACTGCTGGTGTGGTAGGGCGCCTGCCTACTGTTTCTTTGTCCTGCCCCTGTCTGTTTGTTGTGTTCACCTACTTATATTGTAAATTCTTGAGTTGTGTATTTGTGTGTACAGCAGCTAGCATAATGAGGACCTGAACCCTCACTGAGGCCTCAAGACACTACAACTAAACAAATAAATAATAATGCATTTGAAAATCAGTTTCCCTCTGTTACTTCTCTGCCGGGACCTGACCTGAGAATTTTACATTCCTTAATGGAATTATCTAACCCTATGTAAGGAATACTGTTGCTTTTTGCCCTGTGCCTGGGTCAGAGCCAGCGCATTCCTGTCTAGGGTATATTGGTAACCTAGGCAACAATAGTCAGTCGATGTTCTTCCTCTCCCTTCATAAATTTTGTAGATTCTAAGGCCAAAAGGGACCACTGTGATTATCTAGTCTGACCTGCTGTATAATACTGCCCATCAGACTTTGCTGAACTAATTCCCATATGAACTAAAGCATCTCTTTTAGAAAAACATCCAGTCTTGATTTAAAAGTGTCCAGTGACAGGGAAACCACCACAACCCTTGGTAAATTCTGCCAGTGAGATAATCCACCACAACCCTTGGTAAATTCTTTTAAGTCACTGTTAAAAATTCGCACCTTAATTCTCATCTGAAATTGTTGAGTTTCAACTTGCAACTAGCGAATTGTGTTAGACTTTTATCTGCTAGACTGAATAGCACTCTCTTATCCAGTTTCTTCTTGCCCTCGTATAGACTTTTGGGAAGTGCAAACACATGATTTGCCACACAGGGAACGTACTTGCATACAGACATTTGGTGCATACAAATAAGTATCTACACAATTGTTCTCCTTGGCATTTTCGAAAATGAAGTAGCTGGATGGATGTAGTGGGAAAGTTTTAGTTCTGGGTGGGTATTGTTTGTTGGACATTGGTCCTGAATGTTGTTGTTTTGGGAGTTACTTCACTGGACTGTGGATATGTCTACACTATCACTTTTGTTGGTATAACTTATGTTGCTGAGGGATGTGAAAAAAACACTGTTACACCAAAGAAGCACCAGTGTGAACAGTGCTATGTCGGCAGGAAAGCATCTCCTACTGACATCGCTACTGCCTCTTGTTGGGGGAAGTTTATGTAGACGGGAGATCTCTCTTCCCTCAGCATAGAGCGGCTACGCTGGAGATCTTACAGGAAAGCAGTTGCATTGGTACAGCTGTGCTGCAGTAAGTTCTCTAGTGTAGACGTGGCCTCTACCATCTGGAAACCAAGCCATGACTCATCAGGACCCAAATGAAAATGAGTTGACAGGCTCTGGTGGACCTTTGTCTACAACACAAAGCCACCACAGAGTTTGCGTTGTTCCTCACAACTGGCATTCTCAGCTCAGAAGCAGCTTGAGACTAGAGTGGCAGAAATATTTATTAGCAGAGAGGATGAGGGACACCTGCCCACTGAGAAGCCTTACAATCTGCCAGGCTGTATAGCTTGTGCTTTTAGTGTCTCTCCTTCATGAGCACAGAAAAGACAAATCACTCATTTTGCAGAACTGGTCTACACTGGCGATACCAGTATTGTACTGAAGTAGAGTTTATGGGGACTTTCTCCAGTTACAGTGAGTTTCCAAGGAGATGCACAGGCTTGGAAGCTAGATAGTGTTTTTATTGAACTTAATCCAGTGTTATTAACACTTCCAGTAAAATGCTTGAACTGTACATTGAATCATTGGAGAAAAGTGATGTAACTCCTGTAAGATTTAATTGAATCAAGAGGTATTCTGAGATTAAACAGCTCAATTTAGATTGTACCAGGAACTTCACTTGAAAATAACTCTATATGCATAGCTGAATTATGCTTGCCATTACATTGGTATAAATCTGGATTAACTCAACTGAAGCCAATAGATTTACAGCAGTGTAAAAGACAACAAGATTTGGCCCTAAAGGGAGCAGTACATTAGATGTAAGGGTTGTGTGGGGTTTGTTTGTTTCTACATAAAAAACCCTTTTAGAAAAAACAAAAACATTACAAAATACAAATATTAATAATAAAAAAGTCAGTGGCTAAAATTAATGTGAATGTTGATCAGGATTCAGAATGCTAGTGTGTCATGTAGAGCTTCAAGTTGTAAATGGCTAGTGCTAATTTCATCATGGGTGCTGGAACTAGGGATGCTACGGTGCAGCTGTACCCCCTTCTCCCCCTCGCTTGAAGTGGATTGCATCATATCATAGTTTACAGTTTGGGTCAATGGCTCTCAGCACTCCCCTAAAAACATTGTTCCAGCCCCCCTGAATTTCATGCTCTTTCTTTGTGAAACATCTCTCAGAAGCTTAGTGCATCACTACAGAATCAGAATAAAGAATCAGCAGAAAAATAGATTCAGACTATTTACCAAAACTGACTTATTTTTTGGCATTCTTGCAAACATGATTCAGTGTTGCCTTAGTAAATTCTCATTACTAAGCTTGCTCCCCTCTTTCCCTTTGTTGCCTTTCATCTTTTATCACCTCTGATATTTTCACTTAGGCTGGTGTAACTGGAGTCTTCTTAATCCTTCTCGTAGGTGTTGGCCACACAATTTAATGACATTGCCTTGGTTATCAACATGGTCACAGACCATGATACCTTATGACTTAAAATCCAATAAAAGCCAATAATCTGATAATTTTAGAAATGCAAAGTAAGGAGGTACAAGGGACAATGGGAAGAGGAAAATATCAAAAGAGAAAGGGACAAAAAATAAAATAAAAAAGCAGGAGGAGGATAGAGATGGCAGAGAAAGAGAGAAATGGAAGAGGAGAAATAGGAAAGAAAAAGGAATGAAAGAACAGGGAGGGGGGAAAGGGAGAGACAATGGGCCGGTACAAGCAGAATGACTCTCAATTTCACTGTCACCTATTTGAGCTCCTCTCCAGCAGCCCCCTCAAAAGTAGCAGTACAAAGAGCACCTCATACACTTATGGATAAGATTCCTCAGTGGAAATTCGCACGGTCACACTGAAGTCAATGGAAATGCACCAGTTTATGCCCACAGAGGAGCTGGCCCTAAATCTTCGATGAAACTGTATACACACTTACTTGTAAGTGGCATTGAACTCTCTCAATCAATAAAAACAATCTGTATTGATTCTATTTCCCTTGCTTTTGTGTTTCCTTCACTCTTTCCCCCCTGCTTGTTTTGTGGCATTTATCAATAGTTCCCTCTCTTTCCTCCAATTCCTTTGACAGTGGCTTGTTCATTTCTTCCTTCTCCCTAATCTCTTTAATGTTTTTCCTCATTGGTCTTCCCTCATATTCTTAGGTCCTGATTCAGAAAAACTTTTAAACACATGTCATCTGTATTCAAGAAGTCCCTTGATTTCAATGGGATGTAAGTGCATGCTTACGTGCTTTCCTGTATCAATGCACTGGGCCAATCTAATGACCAATGTTGTCAATGGATATGCCCCACTGACTTCTATGATATTGAATCAGGCTTTTAATTTATCACTCTGCCAGCTATGTCCACACTCAAACCTTTACTCCTTTATTCTCTCCTCCTCACACTCATTCGTGTGCTCTATCCCCTCCTCACAATCCTATCTCCTATCTCGCTACACACAAGCCTCCCTCCTGCATATCTATGCACAGCAAATTCCACCTCATTCAGTGCCCCAGTTCAACACTAGACTGAGAAAATTCAGGGAGAAGGAAGGTGAAGGAAAGTGTGTGCATGGGGGGGAAGGGGGAGAAATAATGGCAAAAAAGATTGGTAAGGCTGAAATAGGGGAGCCTCAGATCATTTCCCTCACAGGTGATGCTGGGTGCAATAGCTCAGCACTATTGTAATACAAATAATAATAATAATAATAATAATGATCCATTAACATTTTAATCTATTGCCTTGTTTGGATGCTGTTCCCACCCTATTTAGAGGCAAACAGACTCATTAAAGTCAACACAGATTTTACATGTGGAAGGACAAAGGTTAGAGTTTAATTGTCGCCGTGTGTCATGGATCCTGACTGAAAATGTCACTTGTCCTTTGCCATCAAATAAGCCTGAACTATGAAGAAACGCCGGCTCCTGCTCTATTTTATGTGCCTGCAACAGCAGCAAGGATGGTCTGATGGATTTATTGTAGCTGGCAAGCACAGCGTTAGTGTGGAAGATCAAAGTTCCATTCAGGCAGCGTGTTCGGCATCAGATGCGCTGAATCTAGATTCTTTTCTTCCCTGATTTACTGAGTTGCCAAATGGTGTTTCATCATCTACAGGAGAATCTACTTCGATGAATTAATCATTATCTGCTCTGTCGTTTTCCTTCTAAATGGACCATTAGCAGGGAGATTGACCAACTGAGAAAATAGATTATTTTTGGAATGGGGCCACTTTCCCACTAAGAACTGGGCTAAGACATCTTCATTTCAGTAAATACAGCCATGTCATGAGCTAATTTGATGGTTACCAGGTGATAACATGGTAGACACGTACCTTGACCTGCTAGCTCTTTTAGGTCAACATTTTCAGAAGTGACTAGTGATTTGGGGTGCAGTTACTGAGTGCCCAAACTGAGGCCCTGTAAAGGGGCTTGATTGTCAGAAAATACAGAGCATCCACCCTCTGAAAAACAGGTTGCTCTAAGGTATCAATTGGGGAAGAAGGGTTCAGTCCTTCAGGCCCGCATTTAGCAAAGTACTTATGCATGTACCTAAGTATAAAGGAAAGTTTCATCTAAGTTTTTTAAGTTTTCATCAAAAAATTGAATACCACATTGAAAAATGAAAAAATTCTATTTAAAATGGAAACATTTCAGTTTTCATTTGCTAAAAACAGAAAGACTTCTTTTTCAGCTTTTTGTTTTTTTTGACAAACCCCCAAAATGGTCACCGAAAAACTGATTTTCTTGTGAACATTTCCATTGAGCTGAAACAATGTCTCAATAGGGAAAAGATTGGCTAGCTTTAGGATGAGCTCATTTTCTTCTCACAAATTTTAGAGGTGGAATAGTTTTGCTCTTCCAGCTTTGTGAGCCATGAATCAAGGTAACTATCAAATCAAATAAAGCGGCAGCTCCCTCTGCTCTTTCACAGGGGCACCATCTTGGATTCTAAATCAAGATGGAGATGTTTTGAATAAGGCCTTTTCCTTGGGCCAAACTCACCACTGGCATAATATGGTGCCACAATTGACTCTGGTGGAGGTAATATTGTTTATGTCAGTGATTAATATGGCCCATAACTTCTGTGACATGCTTAGAATACAAGATAATAGTTTGAAAAACAAGAAAACCAATTTACGCTCATGTACATTCTCAGATTATGAGAGGATTGCTATGAGATCACTTGCAAGGGCTAGGAAGCAGGCCATTAAAGTAATTCACTTGGTATGGTTATGCTGAAGGTAATTCAGTTTTCAGCCATATAATAAGATCCCACATGGTTATTTCTTTGCTATATCACCAAAAATAATTAGGTCCATTTTTTTCACTTTATGTGAAAATATATGCTGCCTCTTATCATCCTCACATGAGTGGAATTAACATAGACAACATTTTTTTTCTTAATTATTTAGAAAAGGAGAAAATCTCAGTTAAGAGATGAGTTATGAAACATTATTATTATGAATTCCAATAGACCTTCCAGTGATAGTTAAAACTTTTATTACTAGTAAGAAAAATATATACCCAAAATAGCCTTCTATATACCTCCCAGATGTTATTTCTTGGTAAAAGATGCTTGTCAGGTTCATTAGTTAGAAAAACATAAGTCATTCCATTCACAGGTTTCAGAGTAGCAGCCGTGTTAGTCTGTATTCGCAAAAAGAAAAGACTAACAAATTTGTTAGTCTCTAAGGTGCCACCGGTACTCCTTTTCTTTATTCCATTCACACTTTCAAATGAGATTTAGGGCAAGATGAAAACAGATCACAGCCCCATCTAATATAGCTAAGTGTCTCTTGCAAGTGCACCTGACAAGCAATAGCTTTAGCCATGACTCAAATGAGAGGCTAAAAATCAGATGAAGTGACCATCAGTTTTGATGGGGGAGAAAGAAAGACGGCTGGACTCCTAGTAATGATGTATATGCAGAGAGCAGAGTCAGCTTCACATCCAGAACCTATTATCCATTCTGCATTCAGCATATAATTTAATGATGACTTTTTCATTCTTATTTCAGCTGCATGACATAGAATGTAGATCAGAGAGACAGAAGCTGCAGATCATTTTACTTTTGTTTTGTTTTGTTTTCCCTCACATCACCTATTTGCAGCCATTCACTTTGGGTGTTCATAGAATCACTGAGCTGAAAGGCAGAAAGGGGCCTCGAGATGGGCTGCAAGTCCAAACAAAAGGACTGGCCTGAAGAGACCCTCTGCAATTTGACACCTCCAAATGTAATGAAAGGTTGGAAGTTACAGAAGACAGAGACCATGATTTCTATGGCAGCCTGTGAGGTGTGACATTGTCTGCAATTTGTCAAACACTTATACAGGATGTGGTCCACGTGAAAGAAGAGAGAAACTGTGGAGATTTCAACCAGCGCAGAGACACAGACACTAGCCCAAAATATGGGGGACTGGTTTTCCCTACGTTATTCTCTGACATGGGAGTCTGGCCTGCAGAATAACCCCGGCTAGAGCTTTAGATTATCAGTCCATAACTGCAATGCTTCAAGCTCACCACCCTCTTACAATCTTATAACACCTACCTGCGTTTTCCATTTATGTGAGGCTTCAGTGTTACTGTAGCACCACTGTTTGTGAGGCTCTAGTAAGGGTTTGGACAGCATTTCCATTATAATCCCCTTGTATTTCAAGACATTTTACAGCTCTGTTCTAAAAAACGGCTAAGATTGAATCTTAGCATGTTTAGCCCATTAATGGCATGTTAGTTCAGTGTCATTCACACAAGCCTTTATTATTGTATAGTCTGTAACTAATTAGCCCCCAACATACTAGGATATTTTGTTGAAGTCCCTCTTGAGCATGTTAAATCACGTTAACCCAGCCTATATGGTTTGTACTATTTACTAGTGTTCATCACATTATTCATGACAAATAGGCTATCTGAAATAATTGGCATAATCCATTAAATAAATGATTCACTAATAATGGTTTTCATTATCAGACCAGCTGTATAGATGGTTTCATACCAACCCCCCTATCCAGTGGAGTGGTCAAAAAAACCCAACCAATTTAGCTCATTTCAGTGGAAGTTCGGAGCCTAAATACCTTTGTGAATCTGAGCCTAAGTGATTGTTCTTTTAGTGCAAAAGTTGAAAGAAACAATTACCATTTTGGATACTGGAAACAGTTTGGAGTCCTTTCAGTTACTCCTGCGGTATTTGGAGAAGGGTCTGAATTATTATTTGTTATTTCTATTGCAGTAACATCTAAGTGCCTTAGTTGTGGACCAAGACACCATTGTGCTAGGTGCTGCATTCCCAGGTCTGAACTGACGTTTGATGATGAAGAGCCTATTGACAGAAAGTTCTCCAGGAAGGTGGATTGCAGCAGTAGAAATGAGAATCACATGGAATAGGCAAGAAGTGTTTCACACTAGGTCCTATTGGCCTCGGGGTCTGATTATGGAAGGTGGAAGATTCACCTCCATCACCAGTACTTCCATGGAGCCTCCAGTGGAATTTAAAACTGACTTCACCAGTAGAAATTCCAAAAGAAGGTAGAAATAAAAGGAGTATTTGTGGCACCTTAGAGATTTATTTGAGCATAAGCTTTCGTGAGCTACAGCTCACTTCATCGGATGCATTGCTCACGAAAGCTTATGCTCAAATAAATTTTAGTCTTGAAGGTGCCACAAGTCCTCCTTTTCTTTTTGCGGATACAGACTAAAACGGCTGCTACTGTGAAACCTAAAAGAAGGTAGCATAGCCAAGAGACCATTTCGCACAGTCATATTCAGATTGTATCTCCTGGTACTAATAGTGATTAATCTGTATACGTGAAGTTATCTGAATATGCAGCAAGAAAATAGTCTACTAATTTCATTGTACTGGATATTTTACATGACAGTGATTCATTGTGCAATAGATTCCTCATAAAGAATGCAAAGTAAATCTAGTGAGTCCCATTGACTTCAAAAGATCTGTGTGAATTTATACCAGCAGAGGATTTGGCCCATTTTTTTTACATAGCATTAGCTTGTTTGGTATATTTCCCTAGCCCATACTTCTGTCAAACATGAACACGCTCTCTGCATGTCAGCTTAATTAGACGTGGCTAATTTAATTGACGCGCTGTAATTAATGACCATTAAGCCTTATAAAGCTCTTATTTAAAAAAAAACAACAACTAGACAGAGGTTTTCTTTTTTCCTATAGCAACTACAGCCTGATTGCTTTTGATCAATATGATTTCCGGGTATGTTTACTGATGTGAGTAACCCTTACTTGAAAGCAGTGGTACTATTGCATGGTACTACTCATGCAGCTAAGGGCTTGCAGGATGGGGTCTATGATATAGCAAGATGGCACATATGGATCCAGAGTGGGCAGAGGGTTAATAATAAGTGAGAAAGAGAAAAATATGTGCACAGGTATAAGTATTTTGAAGCTTGTTTGTGTGAAACCAGGGTGGCTGGGTGCCAATGACTACTGAGTCAAGAGATTAGGGAAGGAGAGATGTTTTGTATGATCTGAAATGAGGCCACAAGTAGAGGGAAAGCAGCAGAGTTATTTACCCACTCACCTGGCTTCTAAGAGCAGAGCATAACAACAGTCACCTGATCAGTCACCATGCAGCTTGCTCGTACTGGGAGAAATGCCAAAATGATGGTGGTTTCAAGGGTATATCCGTGTTTGAGTGTACTCCCTCTTTTCTGTAATTCCACAGCAATCATTCTACCTTCTGCCAAAATATACCCTACTGGAAAATCAAATCAAATCACTCTTATATACACATTAATCAGTTGGGTGAAACGTTATATTGTGACTGGGCTTCTAGTCACCAGCTAGTCAGAAAAATCAGGGCTCTTAGTGCTAATATTAATTAAATCATGAGCTTATGGGGGCAGAGATTGTCTTTCTGCTTTATGTTTGTACAATATCCAGCACAGGGGAGACTCAATACTGATTGGGGCCTATTGGCGATATTGAAATGCAAATAATAAAATCATCATCGTATGGGGAAATTAGATGTTCTGCTGACTACTTTCCCTTGGGAATGGTTGAACCGGTTCTGATAAAATAACTGTTTTAGGTTTTCATAATTCTGCCTTTTTTGTAGTATCTTAGCACATTCCACAGAAAATCAATAGCAACAGCAAAGTCCATAGTGGACTTCATAGAGTCCAAAATATGATCTAACCCTGAGTCTTTTACCTAGCACTGTGAGCATAACCCAGACTAGAATGACTCTTACAGTTCCAGCAACATTCAGATAATTGTATTGTCACCTAAATATTCAAAAGTGATAAGTGATTTTGGGTGCCTATTTTGAGAGCCCTTAAAAGAATGTAATTTGCAGAAAGTGCTAAGCACCTCTAAAATCACGAATAGCTTTTGAAAATGATGTGGATTATTACTATTATTCAGTTTCGTGTGCCTCTGTCTGAGGCAGAAAATGAAAGTGGAATTTTTTAGAATTTCAACAACAAAAATATCTCCAAAATGCTTAATCACTTTTCAACAATCTCTGCTTATAGCTGAGCCTTTTCTGCTCAGATTTCCAGCCAAACTTTGCAGATCAAAGAGGTTGGGATAAAATGTGAATAGATAACCATCCACAGGGCTAACAGCACCATTGGCCCTCTGAGGTTCCTCAGTCTCTGCTCTTCACTGTCTAACTTCTAGCCTTATGCCTTAACATGATATCCCACATTGGCTATCACGCATCATTCATCAATTGCTGCATCTGTAGCACCATGCAGCATCTTCTGAATGAAGTGTCTCCTCCATGTTTAACTGTAGGAAAGGTATCTGTCATTCTGAATTCTCCAAAGAGCTGGAGGTGTCTCATTCTCCCCGCAACTTTGAGGGGAAAGTTCAATTAAAAAGAGAGAAAGGTAAAGGTGGGGTGCTGTGGTCTGATCCAAATGCCATTGAAATAATTGAAAAGCCTCCAGTTCACTTCAGCAGGCTTTGGATAAGATTTCTAATGCTCTGTCCGCACTTTCCTTTCTTCTCATCATTACCCATTGACCCTGATACTCATGAGCCAAACCAGTCACACTGAGAATTAGATTATTATTTTCTCCCGGTGATGGTTCCTTGATTTTTCAGCTGTTTTAACTGGATCCAGAGTTCAGAGCTCTTTGAATTGCCTGGTGGCTCCACAGAGTAAGATTTCTGCCCTCTGTTTCTGAGGATAGTTTTCTCATTATGCTCACAGCAAGAAACCTAGGAAACAGGTGATTGGTACTGCACTTTCATGTTTGATGGGATCTCAGTGGGATCAGTGAGCTACAGCTGTAGTGTTAAGTACATTCATTTTTGCAAGAAAGAAGGATGTGAAATGTCATGCCTCCAAACTCATCTCAGTTTATTGATAAATACATCATGTATAACTAGATCATGCACTCTTAATTGTATTCTCTCTAATATATTTGTTCAGAACGCTCTTTGACTTGTAGGAATCCCATATATATGTTGTGACTGTTTCTAACACCCTACAAAAGCTGACACAGTCCAGGCTGCTCCTATTTGAGTCAATCCCGTGTTTTGCCATTGTCTTCCATAGAAAGTGGATTGATCTTTAAATCTGTAAGGTTGTCCTGTTGGTTCAATCAAGTGCAAACTTCTCTACAGCTAGATATATTCATCAGACTATGTTCCAGGATGTACAGTAGAAGCTCTGAGTTACGAACACCTCGGGAATGGAAGTTGTTCGTGACTCCGAAATGTTCGTAACGCTGAACAAATCATTGTGGTTCTTTCAAAACTTTACAATTGAACATTGACTTAATACAGCTTTGAAACTTTATTATGCAGAAGAAAAATGCTGCTTTTCCTTTTTTTTAGTAGTTATACTTAACACAGTACTGTACTGCATTTGATTTTTTTTTTTAAATCTCTGCTGCTGCCTGATTGTGTACTTCCTGTTCCAAATGAGGTCAGTTTGTAACTCTGGTGTTCGTAACTATGAGGTTCAACAGTAAGATATCTTGATGCTTTTCAAACCTATGCAAATTAAAAACAGCATTACAAACACACATTAGCTGTAGATGGGATACTTCACAAAGTTTATATTTGTAATTAAATTTGCATTGTTGTTGATGTTCTAGCAGCCATTCGGATTTGTTGTTTCTTTAAGAAAATGAAAAGAAAGCAGATTATCTCTGGGAGAGCAAGAACATTGGAACCCTTGATAAAGCTCTCTCAATCCCATTCTTTTGGTTTGTGACCACAAGAGAAATCTGACACTGGAGAATAGCAGCCACATGCCATAACAAAATCAAAAGCTTTCAGCATATGTGCCCCTAATCATGACAGATTACTTTTACATGAGTACAGCCAAAAACAAATAGACACATATAATATTAAACAATACAAAGGTGTGAATAAGCACCTAATCGACCTAATGAAAAATACCTGCCACTGACTTCTGACAGACAAGCTTATGCTGTCAAAATGCAATACACAGAAACTTTGGATTTTCATAGCTGCTCTGGTGCATTCAGCCTGTGGGAGCTGCTTCTCTACGTTTTTATTCATCCAATCTTAAAATTAACAGCCGGGGTAGTTTTAGTTATTATTCATTATCTTGATGTATAATATTCATTGTACTCTCTCTCCCACTCTCATTTTTCACTTTTACAGTTCAGTTCTTTTTCGCAAGATCTTTTGCTCTTTGGAATCATGTCATGATTTCTTTGCCTTTAACTTTTTCATTAGTATTTTATCATTTTTCTCTTATTCTCATAATGCAAATTTCCTCATTGTATCTGTGACCGGGGCCCTAGCAGGGAGCCAGCTATGGTCACTCTATTAGGGTGAACTGCAAAGAATGGGGCAGACAATCCCCATAAAGCTGGTGGATATTCCAATACTTAGATTTACCAAGCCAGCATAAAACAGCTTCTTTATTACCTCACTGGTTACTCAGAAGTCCAAACAATACAGTTCCCTTAAAGTGATCCAGCCTCAGGCCTCCATCCAGGTACCTAAGTCAAATATGATGATTTCTGAAAATCTTATTTCATCATATAAAAGAAAAGGTTCTACTAATCCCAAAGGATCAGACACATTACCTCCCAGGCTAATGAATATTTCAGATCTTACCCAAATACACAGTACAGCCAATTCTTATTAACGAAACAAAAATTTATTAAAAAACAAAAGAGAGAGAGTATGGTTAAAAGATCAATATATATACAGACATGAGTTCAGTTCATTTAGCTGCAGATTCATAGCAGAGATTCATAACTGGGACCTCAATCTTGTGACCCAAACTTCCCCTGATGACGCTTAAGAAGATCTGAGATGACAGAATCAGGACCCAAGGATCTTTTATACAATTTCATGCCCTCTTTGACAAGTTGGGATTTCCTTGGGGAACAAAAGGTTATTAGGATGACTTTGAAGGAGGTCCATCACTGGTACTTAGCTATATGAATTAACATAAGGCCATTTGCTTTTTTCCTCCACTATTCATGGTACATTTCAAAGAGAGATGAATACCGAGATATCCCAAGTTTACAATTCATTTAAATGATATCAGAATACAGCCTAGACAGGGACTGTTGATTACATTGTCGACCCTACTCATGCATATGTAACTACACAAAAACACAGACATTATCTCCCCATATGTCTTTTGAGGGTTATTTATTTTGCAGGATTTTTAACCCTTTCTAGCCATGTGTCACAGCATCATATGACCTCCGTTATCATTTCGTATTTCAGCCCTGCTAACAAAGCTGTTTGGTCTAGTGGACCATGATACGGCACTGAAAGACAGGTGGGTTGATATTTTTCTCACTCGCTTAAGTTCTCACTTACTCCATGCAAATGCATTGACTCCAATGAAGCTACATCTGATTTACAATAGTCTAAGTGAGGGTAGAATAAGTTCCTGATGGGTTCTAATTCTACCTCTACTATGGAATGACCATGAGGCCCTGGGAATGTCACATAGGCCCAAGTCCTGTCCATCTTATGGTTTAAAAGTCAACAACATGGTGTGGATCTGCTATTCAGGGATACCGTGGAGCCAGCTAGCAAGAACTCATGAATGATCTCTGCACCTCCCTCTGCAACACAGAAGCACACTCCAGGGGAAGCTAGGCCTTGGAGAGGAGTGGTGACCTGTCCAGTGGTTCCATAGTGACATAGCTCCACTAGCCAAACCCTACCAAATAGGGATGGAGAGGCATAGAGATCTATGGACTGCACTAATGGGCAGAGAGCAATTCCAAGGCCTGCAGGAAAGATTCCATTCTTCACCAAACTTTGCAGAGTACCCCTGCTCCAAGTCTGTTCACTCCAGTTTTTTTTGCTGGATGGAGGATGAACCTCTTTGCTTCTCAATTTCCCCAGATGTAGAATGGGTGTAATTATATTTACCTGCCTCAGAAGCATGGCATAAGAATTAGTCAATGCTTGTACAGCACTAGGAAAAGGTAAAGCACTATACAAATGCCAGGTGCGGTGTGATTAATTTCCCCTATCTAGATTTCAAGTGACAGGCTGCCTGTTCCTTTAAGAGAACAACAGAAATATTTCTTTGATACTGATACTTTTGCTGTAGATTAGTAATGATCACCTGTTAAAATATGTCCCCAGAATTTCTTTGTCATAGATCCTGCGTGACCTTTAAAATCTTGGCCTGATTTGAATTTTTTGAGGTTGGGTGAACCTCAAAAGGTTTGGCGATCCATTTAGTTTATTGCTCAAACATCTCGATGCTTCTCAGAAAGGTGTCCAAGGTGAAGTACCTGAATCTACTGAGTGTAGAAATGTCAGCTGAAAGTCTCATGAGAACAGACTTGACTATGATATCCCTGGTACATTTCGCTTCCAGGGAGACTGGAAATGCCATGAGATCATCCTTTGGTACAATATTTGGCACACTCACAGTCCTGGCAGAGACCTGGAAGAGCATCGGCAGCAATTAAAAATAATGGGAGGGTGTGGGGTGGGGGAGAAGAGAGTTATTTTAATTTTTTTTCCAGCCTCAGAAAAGGTTTGGTTTGGATACAGTTGAAGGTGCATGGTACTGGAATTTGGGAGATCTGGGTTCAATTCCTGACTCTGCCAAGGTCCTGTGTGACCTGGGGCAAGTCACTTAATCTCTGTGTCTCACTTACACCTTCTATAAAATGGGGAAGATGCTAGTTATAAGACCTGCCTGATATGGATGTTGTGAGGCTTAATCACTAGTATCCATAGAATACTTGGAAGGCTTTGGATGAAAGTGCAATAGAATTCAACAAATTATTATTTTAATGAATGACTATTTGGTTCTGTTCTTATTTTATGCATAGTGGTTCTCCCATCCAAAGTATCATCAAGGATCTACAACCTATCCTGAAGGATGACCCATCACTCTCACAGATCTTGGGAGACAGGCCAGTCCTTGCTTACAGACAGCCCCCCAACCTGAAGCAAATACTCACCAGCAACCACTCACCACACAACAGAACCACTAACCCAGGAAACTATCCTTGCAACAAAGCCCGTTGCCAAATGTGTCCACATATCTATTCAGGGGATACCATCATAGGACCTAATCACATCAGCCACACTATCAGAGGTTCGTTCACCTGCACATCTACCAATGTGATATATGCCATCATGTGCCAGCAATGCCCCTCTGCCATGTACATTGGTCAAACTGGACAATCTCTACGTAAAAGAATAAATGGACACAAATCAGACATCAAGAATTATAACTTTATACAGTTGGAGAACACTTCAATCTCTTTGGTCACTCGATTACAGACCTAAAAGTTGCAATTCTTCAACAAAAAAACTTCAGAAACAGACTCCAATGAGAGACTGCTGAATCGGAATTAATTTGCAAACTGAATACAAATAACTTAGGCTTGAATAGAGACTGGGAGTGGATGGGTCATTACACAAAGTAAAACTATTTCCCCTTGTTTATTCCCCCCCTCTCACCTCCCACTGTTCCTCAGACGTTCTTGTCAACTGTTGGAAATGGCCCACCTTGATTATCACTACGAAAGGGTTCCCCCGCTCTCCTGCTGGTAATAGCTCACCTTAAGTGATCACTCTCATTACAATGTGTATGGTAACACCCATTGTTTCATGTTCTCTATGTATATAAATCTCCCCACTGTATTTTCCACTGAATGTCATAGAATCATAGAATATCAGGGTTGGAAGGGACCCCAGAAGGTCATCTAGTCCAACCCCCTGCTCAAAGCAGGACCAAGTCCCAGTTAAATCATCCCAGCTAGGGCTTTGTCAAGCCTGACCTTAAAAACCTCTAAGGAAGGAGATTCTACCACCTCCCTAGGTAACGCATTCCAGTGTTTCACCACCCTCTTAGTGAAAAAGTTTTTCCTAATATCCAATCTAAACCTCCCCCATTGCAACTTGAGACCATTACTCCTCGTTCTGTCATCTGCTACCATTGAGAACAGTCTAGAGCCATCCTCTTTGAAACCCCCTTTCAGGTAGTTGAAAGCAGCTATCAAATCCCCCCTCATTCTTCTCTTCTCCAGACTAAACAATCCCAGCTCCCTCAGCCTTTCCTCATAAGTCATGTGCTCTAGACCCCTAATCATTTTCGTTGCCCTTCGTTGTACTCTTTCCAATTTATCCACATCCTTCCTGTAGTGTGGGGCCCAAAACTGGACACAGTACTCCAGATGAGGCCTCACCAGTGTCGAATAGAGGGGAACGATCACGTCCCTCGATCTGCTCGCTATGCCCCTACTTATACAACCCAAAATGCCATTGGCCTTCTTGGCAACAAGGGCACACTGCTGACTCATATCCAGCTTCTCGTCCACTGTCACCCCTAGGTCCTTTTCCGCAGAACTGCTGCCGAGCCATTCGGTCCCTAGTCTGTAGCGGTGCATTGGATTCTTCCATCCTAAGTGCAGGACCCTGCATTTATCCTTATTGAACCTCATTAGATTTCTTTTGGCCCAATCCTCCAATTTGTCTAGGTCCTTCTGTATCCTATCCCTCCCCTCCAGCGTATCTACCACTCCTCCCAGTTTAGTATCATCCGCAAATTTGCTGAGAGTGCAATCCACACCATCCTCCAGATCATTTATGAAGATATTGAACAAAACGGGCCCCAGGACCGACCCCTGGGGCACTCCACTTGACACCGGCTGCCAACTAGACATGGAGCCATTGATCACTACCCGTTGAGCCCGACAATCTAGCCAGCTTTCTACCCACCTTATAGTGCATTCATCCAGCCCATACTTCCTTAACTTGCTGACAAGAATGCTGTGGGAGACCGTGTCAAAAGCTTTGCTAAAGTCAAGAAACAATACATCCACTGCTTTCCCTTCATCCACAGAACCAGTAATCTCATCATAAAAGGCGATTAGATTAGTCAGGCATGACCTTCCCTTGGTGAATCCATGCTGACTGTTCCTGATCACTTTCCTCTCTTCTAAGTGCTTCAGGATTGATTCTTTGAGGACCTGCTCCATGATTTTTCCAGGGACTGAGGTGAGGCTGACCGGCCTGTAGTTCCCAGGATCCTCCTTCTTCCCTTTTTTAAAGATGGGCACTACATTAGCCTTTTTCCAGTCATCCGGGACTTCCCCCGTTCGCCACGAGTTTTCAAAGATAATGGCTAAGGGCTCTGCAATCACAGCCGCCAATTCCTTCAGCACTCTCGGATGCAATTCGTCCGGCCCCATGGACTTGTGCACGTCCAGCTTTTCTAAATAGTCCCTAACCACCTCTATCTCTACAGAGGGCTGGCCATCTCTTCCCCATTTTGTGTTGCCCAGCACAGCAGTCTGGGAGCTGACCTTGTTAGTGAAAACAGAGGCAAAAAAAGCATTGAGTACATTAGCTTTTTCCACATCCTCTGTCACTAGCTTGCCTCCCTCATTCAGTAAGGGGCCCACACTTTCCTTGGCTTTCTTCTTGTTGCCAACATACCTGAAGAAACCCTTCTTGTTACTCTTGACATCTCTTGCTAGCTGCAGCTCCAGGTGCGATTTGGCCCTCCTGATATCTTTCCTACATGCCCGAGCAATATTTTTATACTCTTCCCTGGTCATATGTCCAAGCTTCCACTTCTTGTAAGCTTCTTTTTTATGTTTAAGATCCGCTAGGATTTCACCATTAAGCCAAGCTGGTCGCCTGCCATATTTACTATTCTTTCGACTCATCGGGATGGTTTGTCCCTGTAACCTCAACAGGGATTCCTTGAAATACAGCCAGCTCTCCTGGACTCCCTTCCCTTTCATGTTAGTCCCCCAGGGGATCCTGGCCATCTGTTCCCTGAGGGAGTCAAAGTCTGCTTTCCTGAAGTCCAGGGTCCGTATCCTGCTGCTTACCTTTCTTCCCTGCGTCAGGATCCTGAACTCAACCAACTCATGGTCACTGCCTCCCAGATTCCCATCCACTTTTGCTTCCCCCATTAATTCTACCCGGTTTGTGAGCAGCAGGTCAAGAAAAGCGCTCCCCCTAGTTGGCTCCCCTAGCACTTGCACCAGGAAATTGTCCCCTACGCTTTCCAAAAACTTCCTGGATTGTCTATGCACCGCTGTATTGCTCTCCCAGCAGATATCAGGAAAATTAAAGTCACCCATGAGAATCAGGGCATGCGATCTAGTAGCTTCCGTGAGTTGCCGGAAGAAAGCCTCATCCACCTCATCCCCCTGGTCCGGTGGTCTATAGCAGACTCCCACCATGACATCACTCTTGTTGCACACACTTCTAAACTTAATCCAGAGACACTCAGGTTTTTCCACAGTTTCGTACCGGAGCTCTGAGCAGTCATACTGCTCCCTTACATACAGTGCTACTCCCCCACCTTTTCTGCCCTGCCTGTCCTTCCTGAACAGTTTATAACCATCCATGACTGTACTCCAGTCATGTGAGTTATCCCACCAAGTCTCTGTTATTCCAATCACGTCATAATTCCTTGACATCACCAGGACCTCCAGTTCTCCCTGCTTGTTTCCAAGGCTTTGTGCATTTGTATATAAGCACTTGAGATAACCTGTTGATCGCCCCTCATTCCCAGTATGAGGCAGGAGCCCTCCCCTCACAGACCTTCCTGCCTGTGCTTCCTCCCGGTATCCCGCTTTCCCACTTACCTCAGGGCTTTGGTCTCCTTCCCCCGGTGAACCTAGTTTAAAGCCCTCCTCACTAGGTTAGCCAGCCTGCTGGCAAAGATATTCTTCCCTCTCTTCGTAAGATGGAGCCCGTCTCTGCCCAGCACTCCTCCTTCATGGAACACCATCCCATGGTCAAAGAATCCAAAGCCTTCTCTCCGACACCACCTGCGTAGCCATTCGTTGACCTCCACGATTCGACGGTCCCTACCCAGGCCTTTTCCTTCCACGGGGAGGATGGACGAGAACACCACTTGCGCCTCCAACTCCTTTATCCTTCTTCCCAGAGCCACATAGTCCGCAGTGATCCGCTCAAGGTCATTCTTGGCAGTATCATTGGTGCCCACGTGGAGAAGCAGGAAGGGGTAGCGATCCGAGGGCTTGATGAGTCTCGGCAGTCTCTCCGTCACATCACGAATCTTAGCCCCTGGCAAGCAGCAGACTTCTCGGTTTTCCCGGTCAGGGCGGCAGATAGATGACTCAGTCCCCCGGAGGAGAGAGTCCCCGACCACCACCACCCGCCTTCTCCTCTTGGGAGTGGTGGTCGTGGAACCCCCAACCTCAGGACATCGCATCTCATGCCTCCCAACCAGCGGAGTCTCCTTCCGCTTTCTCCCCCCAGACATATCATCTGGTCCACTCTCCGCATTGGTACCTGTGGAGAGAACATGAAAGCGGTTAGTTACCTGTGTCTGTGTTACTGGAACCCGGACATTCCGCTTACCTCTTCTGGAGGTCACATGTTGCCAAGCTTCTTCACTGGCCTCTTGGCTCCTCTGTGCAACCTGCTCTACATCTTTAGAGCTTTGTGCCCCTAGAAGGCTATCCTGAGTTTGGTCCAGAAAATCCTCAGTCTCTCGTATACAACGCAGGGTCGTTACCTGTTGCTCCAGACCTTCAATCTTCTCTTCCAATATGGAGACCAGCTTGCACTTTGTACAGACAAAGTCGCTTCTGTCCTGTGGAAGAAAGACAAACATGGCACATCCAGTGCATCCGATGTATGTGTCCGATGAAGTGAGCTGTAGCTCACAAAAGCTTATGCTCAAATAAATTTGTTAGTCTCTAAGGTGCCACAAGTACTCCTTTTCTTTTGCGAATACAGACTAACATGGCTGCTACTCTGAAATCTATCCATTTAGATTCACTTGAGGGAACAGGCAGTCTGACACTTGAAATCTAAACAGGGAAAATTAATTAATCTTTGATCTCTTGCATTATAAAATCATAGAAACGTAGGGCTGGAAGGGACCTCAAGGGATCATCTAGTCTATTCCCCCTTGCTGAGACAGGATTAAGTATATGTAGACAATCCCTGACATGTGTTTGTCTAACCTGTTCTTAAAAGCCTCCAATGCCAGAGATTCCACAACCTCTCTGGTTAACCTGTTCCAGTGCTTAACTTTCCTAGAAAGTTTCTCCTAATATTCAACCTAAATCTTCTTTGCTGCCAACTAAACCTTTTGCTTCTTGTCCTACCCTCAGTGGATATGGTGAAATTGGTCACTGCCCTTTTTATAACAGCCTTCAATATATTTGAAGACTGTTACCAGGTCTCTCCCTCAGCCGTCTCTTCTGTAGATTAAACATGCCCAATTCTTTCAACCTTTTCTCATAGTTCATAGTTTCTAAACCTCTTATCATTGTTGCTGCTCTTCTCTGGACTTTCTCCAATTTGTTCACATCTTTCTTAAACCGTGGCACCCAAAAGTGGACACACGGCTCCAGCTGAAGCCTCACCAGTGTCAAGCGGAGTAGAATAATTATTTCCCAGGCCCTCCATATGACCCTCCTGTTAATACATCCTAGAACAATATTTCCCTTTTTTTGCATTTCTATGACAGAGGACTGCCCATCATCATTTCATTTTCTTTGTGCTGGAGTTGTATAGAATGTAATTCATAATAAGAGCACAATATGAGTGTTATGGAGTGGGGAGGAGTCAGGGCCCTGCACCCCCCACTTCCTGTGATTCACTGTGACTCTCAGCCATCCAGTAAAACAGAAGGTTTATTAGATGACAGGAACACAGTCCAAAACAGAGCTTGTAGGTACAAACAACAGGACCTCCTCAGTCAGGTCCATCTTGGGGGGCAGAGAGCCCAGACCCTGTTGCTGGGTCTCCTTCCATTTCCCCAGCCAGCTCCAAACCGAAACCCCCTCTGGCAGTCTTACTCAGCCACACACCCCGGCTCCTCCTCCAGCCTTTGTCCAGTTTCCTAGGCAGAAGGTGTTACCTGGACCGATGCCCATCCTGGGCTCAGGTTACATGCTCAAGTATCATCCCTCAAGTGAAGTCACTCCCTTATATCCCACCACCATCTAGTATTGATGCAGGCAGTAAGCCAGTAAAAAGAAAAGGAGTACTTGTGGCACCTTAGAGACTAACAAATTTATTTGAGCATAAGCTTTCGTGAGCTACAGCTCACTTCATCGGATGCATTAAGCTTATGCTCAAATAAATTTGTTAGTCTCTAAGGTGCCACAAGTACTCCTTTTCTTTTTGCGAATACAGACTAACACGGCTGCTACTCTTAAGCCAGTAAAACTCCCCGTGCAACATTACCAGGTTAATACTCCATACTCCTTACTCCGTCACAACGAGTCTATATAACAGCAAGAGATTCAGGAAAAAACAACCTTTATTTTGCAGAACAAATTCAATAAGGAAAACAAATTCGGCCCTGTGAAGCTGCACAAACATGTGGGGGAGGGAATCTGTCTATATTTATTTTTGGTCAGGTAGTATGTTCTCTACAGAAGGCTTCTAGTTCTATGCAGGCAGTGCACTCTTCCAAATCTTCTTAAGGACCGAGCAGTACTGAACCTGTCTTGCCACTGGCCAGACTACAGGAGAGGGAAGGATTTTATCACCTGCATTATCTAGAAGCAAGGAAAACAGCATTTTCATTTCAATTTCTCACACAGTGAAAAATCAGACTCTACCTCATTTTTTGGCACACAGTGAAAGCAGCTGATACCATTCAACATGATGGTAGTGATGCATCCATGGGAAATTTGCCTGCCTGACAACTGAGTAAAAGCCAAGGGAGGACATCAATGTTTAGCCCTGAGTAACTGAGGGCGAGGCTGCGGGGGCTGGTGCACGGAGGTGAGTGAGGACACAAGAAGCTTTCTCCACCACAGTCCCACCAGGTGTGACCTGCATTAGGGCTGCCAAGAATTCCTCTGATCTCAGGGGAGCACAGTAGCTGCTACTGAGATGCTTCCCCCAGGAGGAACCTGCTCAAAAAGGGGCGGGGAGTAGATGGTGCCTTAGCTCCACCCCCACATATGCACTAGCCAATGTAGTAAGCTATTAAAGTGCATAGTAATTAGTGCACTCCTCTATGTATCAGGTAGATCCAGAGGCATGCTAGGAACATTTCTGAGTGCCCCTCCCCCAGGATAGTATAGCCCCTCCTCATCCCTTATGGGTTGTGGCTAAATGCTGCAATCATGCCCTAATTTACTTCAAAGGGGGAAGGGAAATTACAAGGAGACAAAGAAAGAAAAAAAGATGAAGAGCAAATGAAATATTCTATGATACTATGAAATACTTGGCGCAAACAAAATATGGCACGGGATGCTGCAAAGCTTTTATCTGGGAACACCACAGAGCCTGGTGAATGATCTGGCCAGGCCATTTTATGGCTATTAAAATCTATCCATCACTTCACACCATCGGGGCTTGCCTCATTCACTGCATTTAATGAATGGAGTTAGCAGTGTATCCGCAGGCTTTTTGCACATGTGTTCTGCATGCTGCACCTCCTACGTATGTACCCAGGTTACAGGGAAAGCAAAGTAGTGTGGTTCATGAGGGGAACACTGCTTCAGAGGTTCAGTACACAGACGCGTGAGCGAATAGAATATGGTCATGAGAATTCCCTTTCAACCCTGGCAGGTTGGGGCTGTAGGTAATCTGTGAGGAGTTTGCTCTTTCTTAGATTATGACCACAGATATTATAATAAATGTGCTTGTTCAGTGATTACTGTAAATAAAGCAGCTTAAGGCATTTCCTTAGCTAGCATTCTGAACAGTAGCTGTAAAATGAATGGTGAAATTAGCACTTGCTCCTGCTTTTGTCAGTTTGCCAGCTGCCTCAGTATTTTCTACCAAACTCTTCTTGATAAAGAGATTTGTGATGGTTCTGCACAATTATCAGTAGATAATTGTATGGGTATTAAAATGATGTGATGATCCCTACCTACCCATTTAGGGCCTGTCCTCCTCTCTCTTCCACTAATGTTGTGCTTTTTTGTCCCCAGTAACTCGCTCTTCATTTCCATCATGGTGAGATGAGCAGGGCGTAGAAGAAGACCCTGGGAAGGTGAGAATATTCTGATGGTGATGATGAATTTTTGCATCTATGGCATCTTCGATTGGAGAGTCAAAAAGAACTGTACAAACATTCTTCATTGACTTTAAACCTCCTACCACGCCCATGTGCTGGTTAAGAGTTATTCTCTTCTACAGAAGGAAAAGCTGTAAAATGAAGGGCAGGGTTCTGCAACCATTAGCAATAGGAGGGCTTGCACGATCTGGGTAATGGAGTCAGGCCCAGGAGATTTGGGTTCAATTTTTGGCCCTGCTGCAGACTTTCTGTGTGCCTTTAGGCAAGTGATTTAATTTCTGTGTGTCTTTATTTTCCCATCTGTAAAATAGGATTATAACTCTGCTACTTTCCCCCTCTCCTGTGGTCTACCTGGCCTGTTTAAATTATAAACTCTTCAGGGCAGGGACATTTTCCTAACATGTGTTTGTCCAGTGCCTAGCACAATGAAACCCCATTCTCAACCAAAGCTTGTAGGAAATATTTTAATACCAATAATAAATAATAATACCAAATTTGCTTCTTATTTCAAACTTGGATTCATCAAAAAATTTAATTATTTTTCAGTTGCTCTGGCACTTTATTATTGATGGATTTGAAAAAAAAACCCTACAAATTGATCAAAACCAAAAATCAATAGTGGTCCATTGCCTTTGTAAGCAATTAAGTCAGGCATAAGAACCTAGCTGCCTTTTGAGACTTTTGTGTTTTGTTGGCGACTTTGTATATACACCCTTTGATTAGATAATGTCCTTAATATTGCATTACTGCAGAATTACCTTTATTACAGTAGCCGTTTGCGGCAAGTGTGTTGACAAGACAAGCCTCCCATGTGAACATATTCTGGTCTTTCTAATCTCTTTAGCATGATCAGCAGGACATTTTATTTGCAATTGATTTTTAAATTTAGGAGTAATTGAAGTTTAAGCGGAGTTACCACCTTGCAACAGGGACAAGTTGATACTGTTTAAATCCTAATTAAACACTGATTAAAAGTGATTGCATTGCTAAAGTGAGCAGAGGCCACAATTTGCCTCATTCCTAAAGGCTTGCCACAGGGAATTGATTGTATTTCCAGTAAAATGGGTCAACATAAATAGGAAGCAATTAAGAGTTCATTGTTGCATCATCAATTTCCTAACAATTTTTGGAAGTTACTCATGGTCCCGAAAGCAGATATCTTCCAAATCAGACTCCAGTGGTGTCCTTAAAGTGGTGAGGATATTAGTCATCTGAGGCTGCAATTAATAGTTTTCCCATCTGACTCTGCATTCTTTGCCCATAGGAAACTCCCAGACACTTCAATGGGAATTTTGCCTAAGTGTAGACTGCAGAAGTGGACACATTATTGCCTATAAATATTCAGTATCGCAGTGCTCTAGGTTTTGTTTTTTGTTTTCTAAATTTAATAATGAAGTGACTGCCTGCTGATGATTCTCATGAAATAAGTAGGAAAAACAAAACCTTTGGATTTTTCACATAAACAATCCTCATTTTGTAACCTTAAAAACCCCCATAAAAATAGAACGGCAAAATGTGTTTATATTAATGACACTGAGAGATGAGCCTGAAGCAAATTCCTGCATCTGGACAGCTTAGAGTTCCAGGTCCAGATCTGTTCTTTCTGCTTGGCTCCAGCAACACCAAACCCTAGATTGAAATGATCTCAAACTTTGAGACCGTCCGTATCCAGATCTGGACCTGAACTGGGAGAGCTCTCACCCATTTGTAAACACGTTGTGTCAGATCCTGATTCTCATATTCACAGAGAAGTCCGCAGATATCATTTGGGTCTGCTTGATGCTCAGTGTTCATAAGAGTCTCAGGATCTGGCCCAGTGAGATTGTGACAAAACAGACAAAAGGATTTGTAAAAAGAAAAGGAGTACTTGTGGCACCTTAGAGACTAACAAATTTATTAGAGCATAAGCTTTCGTGAGCTACAGCTCACTTCATCGGATGCATTAAGCTTATGCTCAAATAAATTTGTTAGTCTCTAAGGTGCCACAAGTACTCCTTTTCTTTTTGCGAATACAGACTAACACGGCTGCTACTCTGAAAAAAGGATTTGTGTTTCTCCTCTCACTTATACCAGTTTTGCATTGACTGAACAGGAGTTACTCTTCCTTTACAGCAGCATATGTAAGAGAAGAATCATGTATGTGATACACACATGATACTTGCACCCTTCGGTGATTCTTCTAATGACCCATGAAAGAGGGATGTGTTAGCTATTAAAGATGAACTAAAAAGCTCACCCCCTCTTCCTCTTCAAGGTGGCAATGAAGACTTTGGATTGTGCTCGTGGGCTTCTGCTGACCTTTCCAGAGAAGTGCTGAGATATGAAAGGTGGGGGTTGGAAACTTCATGCTGGGAAGCTTCACAGCTGAGGTACTTATTCCCCGATGTAATATATTTACTTGCAGCATATGATTCTGTCACTAGATATCTCTGTGTGCTATATGTGTATAGAGTTACAGCCAAAGTGTGGTCCTGTGGTAAACAAAAGAGACATTGTTGTTACTCAAGCTGAGTGGAAGTCTGTGTAATTGTAGCTGTTTTGACAGACACCACTTGTTTGAGGTAGCCTGTGAGTCCATAAATCATGACACCTCCTTGTGGGTGGATTAGTGGTTATTGTTCAAGGAGGCAGATAGAGAAGTTGTGGGGAACAGCAGGTCAAGGGTTGTAATGTGAATCTGGGGACTGAGCTGCTCCTTAACCCACTCTGTTTTGCAGAATAAGAAGGCTGCAACCTAACTGCAGCACCATTTATTTGCCAGAGCAGTCAAAGGGGAGGTGATTGGAATTTACAGACCTTGCCAGTCCTAAGGTCAGCCCAGCTGCTGCTGTTGGTTAAACAAAGCTGTGAATGTTATTAACCAAAGAGGTGGGAGGAGCAAACCAATTCTGCTGAGGGGCTAAATAGCACTTCAGCTATTCTCCCCAGCCAACCACCATAACCTCTATCTTGTCTGGATTGAGTTGGCGCCAATTTGCCCTCAGGCCCCAAACTACAGAGAATACCAAGAGACTGGGTCTGATAAGTGAGACATTTATAGCTGAGTGCCATTAGCATCTAGACAGCAGTATTATTATTATCATTGGTATACAGTATCAGGGTACCAGGAATTGCCGCTACCTCTGAACTATTGTTGGTTGTCCCTGTGTATTGTGCAGGTGGCATAGGCTAAAGCCATGGCTGGAGACAAAGTTTCTTTTCCTTCTGTTTTGTTTTTCTATACAAAAAGTGCTTGGCTGTTTTCATAACTCCTACCAGCCCCCTATTCGGAAAAAGGCTCCTGTCAAGTATAAAGATGGTTGGCAAGCTAGAGTCAACAGATATTTTCAGGACTGAATGAGACATTTGGTGCAGTAGGCAGAACACACAAAAAGAACAGATACAGCAGACTGTAAATAAGAGAGGCTTCCTGAGGCACGGGGGGGCTCGTGAAAGGAAGGGACTGACGTTGTGGATCAGCAGGAGCGAGGAGCAGCCAAATCAATGTTCTTTATACGGCAATAAGGAAGCAGAGAGAGATTAATACGTAGAACTTTACATTGCTGTGATGTTCTTGCTTTTTTTTTTTTTTGCATGCATGCATGCATTATTCAGGCGCAATGTCATCAGAGACCCTATGCAGAGACGCAGCCCTCCTGATGCTTCCTGCATTGCTTATTTTATTTCACTAACTTCCAGTGACGCTATGTTACTTCTGCTGGGGATTAATCCTGTCTCCTGCAATCCAGTGAAATCAATAGGAGTTTTGGCTGTGCAATGAATACAGGAAGTGGTTCCTACTGATTAGATTCTCTCTCTTTTGTTAAACTTTGTGTGTGGATACAGTAATACAGTGCAAGTCACTGATGTGTTAGAACAACCCTGAGGCTCTCAAGTGTGGTCTGCTAAGGAGGAGTAAGGGATCAGAGGCCTGGGGCTGGCCTGGTTGTCTGATTAGCCCACTTCTGCACCTGAGGAAAGAAGTGGAACTTAATTAGCTGATCCTTATAAGATGAGTGGGAGGGGAAGGGGAAGAGAACATGAGACTGCAAAATCCTCCAGGAAGCAGAAGTGGCTGGGTAGTGCTCCCAAGGGACTGCCACTGGACTTACTGCTGAAAGGAACTGCTCCAGAAAATCAAATGGACAACAGAGGAGTCTGATTGGGGAGCTCTGGCAAGTTCAGGCTCTGATGGAAGAGCCAGGAAATCTTGTTACAGAAATTACTGGTGCAAGAGATTGATGTGGGGAAGGGACTGCTGCACAAACTTTGAAGTAAGAGGCTGCAAGGGGTGTGATTGTTTAAGAAGGCTCAGATAAAGAAACAACCCCAGCTCAGGGGTGCTGGGATTGCTGCTGCACCCCCCTGGTTTGAAGTGGTTTCTATCATGTACGGGGTTTACAGTTCAGTTCAATGGCTCTCAGCCCCACCACTGTATAAGTTGTTCCAGCCCCCCTACTGCAGCTAAAGATGGATTCCTTGAGAAGCACAGACAATGGTTACCCCAGGGAGTGAACTGACACAGCAGAATAAAGCTTCTTCTGACAAGTGGAGGGTGCTGTAAGGGAACCTGAATCTATTACATCTACAGAGAGCTGGCAGGTCACATGGTACTGGCATTTGACACAAGTGTCTCTAATTTCTTTGTAATGTTTTCACATTATTTTGTATGCTACTAATACCTAGAGGCCTCAGATGAGATGAGACCCCTATTGTGCTAGGTCTTTGTGTATACACACAGCTAGAGATGGTCCCTGCCCCGAAGAGTTTACAATTTAAATAGCGGATCACCCAGTCAAAGTGTGGGAGAAAGGCAGTATTATTCTTCCTCTTTCATAGATGAAGAAGCAATTTGCCCAAAGTTACATAGGGAGCTCCTGATGGAGCCAGGACTTTAGCACATAATTACTACTCAGTGCATCAGTGAGTGGTACTTAATTTATTCAGCTATTCTTCCTTTTAGAGTAATAAGATGTACATCCTCTTGAGCCCATATAAGGAGGAGGTGTCACTGTTTACAGGTGCAGGACAGGAGTGCAATCTTCTTTATACCATCTGGCCAACATAAGTCAACTGGTGGTCTATACTCCCTACCGCCCTTACCCGTCTTCTGTGACTGCCAACAAAGACAGCTATTAGTGGCAATTGCAATGTGGTGGTTTTATCTGGATATCTGTGAACTAGTTGTTGGACTAAAATCACCAGTTTAAGGTCACTGGGAGTATTCCTGAGCAAGGATTGAGTAAAAATCTTAGGACTTGACCCAAAAATAATGATAGTGTAACCTTAGAAAAACAAGCAATAACCAAACTGCAGCTCAGACTCAATTGGATTCTGATCTCAGTCATGCTGGTCTAAATTCAAAGTAATTCTACTGAAGTATCTGTAGTACAAACACAGAATGATAGGATGTCAGTCACTGTTCCAAACACAATGTGCCATTTTCTGCTCTGTGTTGCCCCAGTGTTAAATCCAGGGTTACTCCCTTGTAGTCTGTGGAGTGACTCCAGTTTCATCCTGGTGTAACTGTTGAGAGCAGAATTTGGTCTGATGGGTTTGAATTCTGAATTTGAATGGTTGGCCAATTGATTTCAGATTAGAATTCATTTTTTCTCCACAGCCATTTTCTATCTCAATTAAAACATAGACTTTCCCAGTGGCACTACACAAAGTGCTACACCATATCATTCCTTCTCTGTTGTCAGTGATTGGACTAATCTTCTCCAAAGCTATCCTTGAATAATAATGATCAGTTTGCTGGAGTAGTGTATGTTATCTGGCCTGGGCTTTGCCTCAGGATGTTAATTAACAAATTGATCCTGCCAGGATGTTTTCTGTGTGCATTGTTTCTTAACTGTGTGATTTCTGTGATCCCTCGGGCTCAATGAATCCATTTGCGAAGATGCAGAAAAAGAGAAGGACTAGTGCAGATGAAAGGTGCAAGGAAACACATAGGTTTCCTTGTAAAGGGGAACAAAGCCCAAAGTCATGAGAGATTCCTTTGTCTTGAAGAGTAGATTTTTCACAATTCAGGCTGAATTCAAATGGGTTTTACGCTCCCAACTGGGGTTTTACATGGGGGTTTACAGCCATGCATACAGATTGAGGGCAATGGAAGTTCCTTAGAAAGAAGCTTCCTCAGATATAAGAGGACAAGTGGAATAACACATGTAAAATGCAAACTTTCTTAAGAAAAACGTGACCTATCTGACAGCTGGGAATCAGGTTTGTTTACCACTCGTTTCAATCTAATATGCTACACCACCTTGAGTGTCTAAGGTGAAGACCTCACCAGTTAATATTCTGGTCATGTTAATTTTAAGGCTCTGGGGAGTGAACTTGCTCCAGTTTCTGAATCTTCCAGTTCAGGGTATGACTATACTGGGATTGAGCTTGCCTGAGAAAGGGGACATGGTATCCTTTAGCCTGACCTTCTATCCTGGGAAATACTACAAGTGTGGATTTGCTCCCAGGACTCAGTCTTCCTATGATTCCAACACTTCTGGATGGCTCTGCTGCTGTTCATATTGTTCAGAAGAGAGGGTCAGGAGCAGCTGGCATATCTTATCTAGCTCACCCAATGACCTTATAGGAAGCATTCAAAGGCCTCCAGAGCAGGGGAAATTTACTAATAAAGTGGAGTTTTAAAAGGACCCTAAGGGATTTAGGCACAAACTCTCATTGACTTTCACTGGGATTTGGGCACCTATCTCCCTTAGGCACTCCCAAAAATCCAAGCCATATAGTTTTACCTTTGCTGCACTAGCTCCTAAAGCCCTTTACAACCTATCAGTCTCCTACAGATGTACACAAAAAGCACCACTTTGGCTAGCGGGATAGTCCTAGGTATTTTAAAGCCAAATACCCCTGTAATAGCTAAGCTCCCTGGCCCTTGGAATCCCAGGAGAAGTTTACCCAAAAGGAAGGCAGGTGGTGTTGCTGAAGCCTGTGTCCCACCTCCCCCAAGGTGTTTCAGCCAGATGAACAGAGCTTTAATTTCTTCTTGGAGCTTCACAGGAACTCCACCATCATCAGATGCAGCTGAGCGATGCACTGAACTTGTGCATCCCTGACCACAATCTCATGATGGCTAGCATCATGCACATTTTAGGCTCTGTTGGCTCCCCAGCAGAGAGAAAGTTGTGGCTGGTTTGTATATCCACAGTCTCTCCACCCTGGTTGAGTTTCCACTGCCAGGGGTCTCCAGGCTCTATATCAGCTTCTGCCAGTATTGACCCTGATATAAATGCCTGTGCTCATGTGCACACTCGCTCACCTTCTAAGCTCTCACTGGGCTATCATGCAACTGCCATGTGGTCTAGTGTATGAAGTCCCAATGCGGTTAACAATAACACACATCAGGTGAAGAGATGGGAGGAGGGAGGCAGGGCTTGCCTCAGATTTTACAAATGCTCCCATTCATGGTAGTGCTTGGTACTCCATATGCATAAAGAGAGTAATATGGAACCCATCATTAGTTCAGAGAAGGCTTGATCCAAAGTTCATTGAAATGAATGGGAATCTTTCCTTTGACTTCAATGAGCTTCTTATCAAATCCAGAGCATATTTGAAAATCTCATGTTGTTTTGGTTTGGAACCACAGAAATATTGATAGTTAGGACAGAGGGAATAATAGGTCAGAGGGTATAAACCAATTGCCTGAGTTGCGCCTTATGCAGAAATAATAGAAATATGCAGCCCTTGGGAGCTAATACAAAAAAGACAAGGCTAATGTTTTTCTGTGTTCTCAGAATTAAGAGGATTCCAGCACTAATCAAAAGCCTTTCACACACTTCTTTTTTTTCCCACAATCGCAAATGAACCAAAAAACTGAAAATACAATTCCAAGGTTATTATGTCTGCATTAATATTTTTACAATCTATAAACAAGACCTTTGCTTTGTAAGCAATTTCTGAGTGGAAAAAAAACTGTTTCCCATGAAGAACTTCACTTGAACAGCATGTTCAAAAACCACTTTCTATTTATTGCACCTCAGAAGCAAGTCTGAACCGACTTCCTTTTAATGAAGACGGATAAATGAAAACACATGCTTGGACATTTTGAGCGTGGCAAGCGATATGTTTTCACATCTTAAATAGGGAATGGGAGGACAACCTTTGAATCTTTGTAACCATGCCCAGCATATATGAACTTCAAATTCAGTTTCAGTTCAGATAAGCATCCAATGTTTTGTATTGTCATCCACAGATTATCCAAACCTTTTGAATCTGTGAAACTGGTCTGAAAGTCTTGTAACAACAGAATTTCATGTAGGCTTTCCTGAACTTCTCTTTCTAGTTCTGGTTAGACACAGAAAATAGTGAAACACAAACTAGTATCCAGATTATTGATGGTCTGAAGAGAACCACCTCACCAGCTGTGAGATTTTTTTTTCATACTCAAGGGTGATTTGGAGCAGAGTTTCATTTGAACTACCAAAATTCTGTATTGGAGAATACACACCCACACACACATATCAATTCTAAGGCCACAAGGAACCATTAGGTACCATATGCTCTCATGATTACCACAGGCTGTAGCATTTCATCACTAATTCCAATAGCCTGTCTTTGTACTGGAGTATACTTGTGTGTTCATACAGTGCTTAGCACAATGGGTTCCTAGTCCCTGATTGGCCTCCTGGGCATTACCACAATATAAATAACAAAAAGACTGCCAGTTTTCATGTAAATACTCAAGGATGGGAGAATCCACCACATCCTTTGAAAAGGTGGCCCCATGATGAACTATTCTCTCTGTTTAAAAAAAAAAATTGCCTCTTATTTCCAGTTTGAATTTGTCCAGCTTCAACTTCCAGTTGTTAGATCTTGATATGTCATTGTCAAGTAGATTAAAGAGCCCTCTAGCATCAGATATCCTCTTCCAATGTAGCTATTAGGAGCTGTGTTTAGATTAAAAAAAAACTTTATCTGTGGCCCATCTTCAATCCAAAAATGCCAAACACACACACAAAATTGCTTCTGGAAATGGATGAAGATTCAGGGAAGGCAAGAGAGTCCTTATTTTCTTCCCACCATCTTGCCCACCCTTAATCCCTGTGTTCTTCTAAGGACAGCTGCAAAGAGGGGGGTTGCTGTTTAAATGTTCTGTAGCTTTTACACCACATTCTTGAGTAGCCCCATTCTCTCAGTATCTTCACTTTCCTCCCTTCAGTTCCTCTCTCTCTTTCTTCTCCCTTTCCCTCTCCCCCAGTCGGCTGATCAAAGTACAGCAGATCCCAGAGTTTCCCATTATTTTGAGGACTGGCCCACAAACCTGAGGCACTACAAGTTTAATGGGTCTAAATGCTGACTTTGCAAGCAACTGAGCATCACTTTCCCCTGTTCTAGAGATAACCGCAGTCACAATGTTGGGATCTGCCTGCTGCATTTCATGGGTGATGCTTTTTGCCTCTGCATTGGGACTTATCTAAAATATGAGGTTGACACTCACACCGGATGAATATATAAAAAGGATCCACAGTAATTTTGTAAACTAAAATACCATTTTGTGACTAAGTAGTTTTGATTTACTGTGGAGGTTATGGGCATTATGCTGATAGTGATCTGAAGTCAGATTTTGTGCTCCTCTTATGAAATCACCCTTCCTGAGCAGTCTTTGGCTGCTCTGCACAGAGAACCTGTTTTACGTTAGAACAGTTGAGAAAGCAACTTCAGCTCCCTTGGACTGCCACCAAAACTTCTCAGAAACTCTTGACTACATGCTTCCCAAAGCATTCCTGAACCGATGATGGCCTATAATCATGTCCATGCAGTACTTAAAATGTGGACGGGAAGGGGTCACAAGGAATCACAACCCTGAAAAAAAAAATTAAATCGAGCCTGGTTGCTGGGGAGCTGGAGGGAAGGATGGATTTTTGGCACTGTCTGATCAAAGTTGCTGCTTCCAGAATATGATAGGCCCTCGCCCCACACCATTACACTTTTTTCAGATCACTTGCAGCAATTGTTTCCACCTAAGTCCATGTAGCACAAAAAGGCAGCTGAACTTGGACACACACAGCCAATTTTTCAACCATCGCGCTCAAATGCAAACACACACTGATAGGTTGGGTGGAGGAGTCTTTGGAAATATGGCCAAAAGGGTGTTTTCTTTTGAAAAAACAATGAAATAGTCAAAATGCTGCTCCCTTGAAGTGTATGTTCAATCTCATCACAGCATCCAGGATTGAGTGAACTCATTACTGTACCTAGAGATGTTCAACTATCTGGTTTTGATGGACCTGGCTCAGACTATATGGGATGCAGTGTGGAGAACAAACTCCTATTGTATAGACAAAATGGCCCAGAATAATAGGATTTCTTAAAGGTCTTATTTTGCAGTTCTTGAGTTAAATCAGGTAAAGATTTCCCTCTGCTCCTTAGGGTTTCCCCTCATTCTCAGATCTGGTTTAGCTGTTTGTAATTAACAGTTTGTTCAACAACTATAAAACTGTTGAACAGTTTTACTGATGTAATTGTTATTCATAGTTGTTCAATAAGTTTTGGTGCCACCAAACCTCAGCCTATGGGATGTTTGGAAACAGTTTGCTTTGACAACTTGCTAGTCAATGTATACAGTGTGAGAATAGTTGACAAAATAAAATATGGCAGAAATCATTCACAGACATTTCTTTGAATACTAGACCATCTCTATGCACCTCTTTATTCTCTGCCTTTGAAATGTCACACGAACACTGTGTTTGCAGTGATGTTGGAAGAATGCATGTTCTTTGGCTGAATACCTACATTTGTCTCTGCACAAGAATATTTGTGTGAGGAAAATTTATTCTTTAATCACTATACATTGTTCATTATTATGTTTAAAAACTTTCCATCATCCAGTTAGGGAATAGAAACAATATCATGTGACTTAAGTGATCAGTCACACACCAGGGGTAATGAATAACAACTAGTCAACGTGAACAATTCACAGACAGCCCATCGACTGAAAATTGTTCCTCCAAAGTCTATGCTGAAGACTTACCACCAAAGAAAATTTGCAAAAAGGGGGGGGGAAGCCCCCTATATTCATTGGTTACCTTATTCTCAACAAATAATAAAACTAGTACTCCTGACTGGTCTTTTTGCGGTATGGTATTTTTTCTACTTGCTGCTTGGATAACTCAAAGTTTACAAACTGGGGAAAATAACAAATATTGCATAACATGTCCTCTTGTCTCAGGGAAAATATGGGTGTTAGTATGAAAAAACTACCATTCCCAAAGTGTTCATGAGAACAAAAGTTTAGATGTGCATATGTTAATGAAAAGGTGCTTTTCACCCCTGTGCAGAGATCCAACACAAGGCCTGTGCACCTCTTCTGTCCCACCCTCGAGGGGTTAACTGGGGCATAGGCTGTGTGTTTTCTTTCTACAAATAACACGGGAAATGAGCATGTTCCAATCAAACTTCTGTATGGAATTCAAACAAATATTTACACGCGTCATTTTGCAGAGTTCACCTGCTGTAATCATCGTACTGTGTTTGTGACATCACATTAGCTACCATGGCAACTATTAGAGCACGATAAATTGAAAATTATGGCTTCCAGTGGAGAATTAACTCAAGCAGCAAAATATCCTGTTTTAAAGCAAATGTATGAGCTCCTTGAGAGAATGCCAAATGAAAGCAGAATTATTTCTAAATGGAAAGTTTTTCAAAGCTTTCCATCAAATGCCAGTTTTGCTTTATGGATTTGATCCTGTGCCCATTGAAATCAATGGTGAAGCAGGGACACCCAGATGCAGGAGCCTGATGACATCAGATTCATTCAGAGACACAACTAATTTATTACAGTTGGAACTGGTAGGCAGCTGGCGGCGGTGGCGGCAGGAGTAGACTGGGACAAGTAGCCTGTAATTAAAGAGTCAATAATATAATTAAAGACTATCATTCAAAATGCATATGTACAAGGGGTTTAATTAATGTGTTTCAGCAACTTTGTCAGCATTTCCTAACATTTGGGTTCTTGACTTTGTAACCTTAACATTCTTTTAATGTAGGTTTGTGTATGTAATATATAGATAGAAGGAGAATCTGTATGTATTTATATGTAACCTATGATTGTGTGTGTGTTTGTATACATAGACTTTATATAAAGGCCAAATTCTTTCCACAACATTGACTACCCGTTGTTCCTGATTATTATAGTTATAAACTCACAAAGAAGGAGAAACCACAGGATTGTGTGTCTTTTGTCCCTACATTACATGACACATCAGAGCTTGAAAAAGGAAGAAGGAAATAGCTATTTATCTGCTAAGCCCAGTGGAAAAAAGAATTTAACAATTTTCCTCACCCCCAATCTTGTAATTAAAACCTGTTTTTGACAACCTCCTTTATTTTTTTTTTTAGCAACCCAAGGAGCAAAATAGTTTTCCGACAACAATGTAATAATCTCAAAGGAGAAATTATTTTAAGCCATTTTTATTGCCAGATCTATAAAAAGACAAAAGTCAAATATTTTTGGTACATCAGCTCTTAAACTAATAGACTAGATTAAACATATCATTTTGTTTCAAAGTATTCCTGAAGAGCTTGTATGCCTAAGAATAATTATTTAGACAATCTCTGAGGTGGAAACCAACTTAAACCTCTTGACTTTTGGCACTAACATATGTTAGACAATAATCTCATTTGAAATAAACATGCAATGTTTCCTTTATCTCTTGTGTTCAGAAATGCAGCTGTATGTCAGGGAAATTCACAACGTGAGGCGTACGCACTGGGAATGAGTTTCTATTTAACGCTAATCTCTAATGAAAATGATCTCTTCATTATAATTATTTAAATTATTGTTGCACCTAGAGGAGCAACTTAGATGAGGTTACCATTGTGCTAGACACTGCACACATAGTGAGAGACAGTCCCTGGCCCAAAGACAGACAGGGTGGGAAGGGAAACAGTCACAGACAGATGTAGGAACTTGCCAAAGGTCACACAGCAAGTCAGTGGCAGAACTGAGAAAAGCACCTAGGTCTCCTCACTCCCAGCACCATGGAACTATCTGCTTCTTTGCTTTCTTCCAGTTCCCTGGAGTGATCATGTGCTGTTCTTGATGTTCTTTGGAAGGTTGGAGCCACTGAGTAGCACCTTCATGGAATCATGAGTTTAAAGCCAGAAGAGACCACCAAATCTTCTAGTCTGACTGTATAGCACAAGCCACCAGTGTCCTGCTGTCTAGTGCGGATCACAACCATGAGCCAACCTCAGGGCAGACTGTCAAGAAAAAAGGCAAAACCCCCAAACTGGTTGTGTGTTCTATCCTTAGATTTCTCCAACCAAGTCTCAAATGTGAACTCCTAATACACTGTAATAGCCCTAATATAGTGGTTCTCTTGGGCACTGTAGTCTATCTTACCACCCAGGCAAGCCTGCCTTTTGTGGTAGATGGTCCCTTACACCAAAAATCACAGCAATATCCAGGTTACTCCCAGTCCAAAGGACCAGTAACTTACCCCAGGTGAACTGTACTTCAGATCTCATATCAAAGACAATGCTTGGAGCCAATCCTGTAATAAATTAACTGAAGATTTATTAACTAGGAAAAAGAAATAGGAAAGTAATTTGCAAGGTTAAAGCAGGTAAACACACACACACACACACACAAATAATTAAAGTCAGGTTTCACAAGGTAATAGAAACTGCTGTAATATGCCAGCTCTATATGTCCTTTAGGGCTAACCCAAACTAAACAGCTGGGGACCCTTTGCCTATGCTTAAAAATCTTTGTCCCTCACTGTTCAAAGAGCATAGGAATTAAGTTTCTTCTGGCCAGCCATATTTATTCCCTTCCCCCAGGGTTCAAACTGTGATGGGACGAGGTTTTGTGCATGGACTCTCTTCAGGAATGTTGGGGGAAGCACTCAACAAAGTCTTTTGTTCATTGCTGTCCCACAATGGCTTGTCTGGTGTCTATAGGCATTCTTTTGTTGAGGAGGAGATAACACCTCCTGTAGTAAACTAGTATTTTGCATCTCATAATTCTTGTCCACTGACTGGGGGAGGTTGGAGTTTACAGTTTTAGCAAACATTTTTATGGTTACAGAGCAAAACACTTAATTATTACCTTATACCATGGGATTATAGCTATTATAAGTAAGATTAATACATTCAGCATTTTACACGTATTTCATAAAGTCTATACACTAATCACATTCTTATAACTCTAATATCTCTTTTAACAATACTAACACACAGGTGAACCAGACTGGTTTCCAGCTATGCATTTATCAGAGACTGGTGAGGCCTGGAGCCTTGGCATGAGCTGGGACCTGGTCTGCCAGTGTGTATTTCTTGAACTATGTTCTTTAGAAGGTTGGAGCCTGATTCTGCCACCTTTACTCCGATTGAGCAGCACCTTCATGGAATCATGAGCTTAAAGCCAGAAGGAACCATCAAAGCATCTAGTCTGACCTGTGTATCATGAGCCACCAATACCACCCAGCCACCTGCACACTAAACTCAGCAACTGAAGTCTGATGTTAATTCCCACATAATCCCTCCTGTGGGCCAGAATCTGATTCCCTTACTCACCCCTTTCTCTCCAAGTACTCCTATTGTCACTGGTGTGGAGAAAGGCGAATCAGGCCCATTATTTCTGATTTAATACATTATTTTAATGCTTCTGTTGGTATCCAAGAGCAATTGCTTCTTATCTTCATTGTAGCATTTACCTACCCAAATCATATTCACCCTTCATCAGTCTCTTGTACCATGCCAGTTTAAATTCTTCTGCTCTTTCCTCATCATCATTCCCTCCCACATCATGTCAGTTGCTCTCTTATCTGTTTCTTTCTCTGTGTTCCTCAAGTGGGTTAGTTTGAATAACCATCCAGAAAATCATATTCATGCTGGCTTTCATCTAGGATTGAGCTGAAAAAGTCCAACGAACAGTCTCCCTTGCAAGATGCATCTTCCTGCCTTGGGTCAAGTCACTTTCTCCCAGTGGCTCAGTGTTTCTGTTTCCAGTGCTGGATAAAGGCAAGATGTGCCAAGACAAAGTGGAAAGATGGACTTTTTCTAACATCAAAAATGGTTTGAGTTGAGTTTTGAGGAAGGGGGATAATTACTAATATCTGTTACTTGTTAAGCAACAGTAACTTACTACGGCTGTAGAGGGCACTGTGTAGACTACCATTACCCTGAAAAACGTTACTGTCTAAAGGATCAACATGCAGAAAACAAAAGTGTGTTAGGAAGTCCAGATGAAGGGCATTACTCAAGGACACGTATTTTATTCAGCTGTGTTTACATGTATTTACTCATCCTACTGTATATACTGACTGCATACTACAGCTAAAGCTAGGCATTTTTTTCCTCTCTTTTTTCTTTTTGTCCAACAGTTTATCAGATGGAAGCATGAATTTTTTGGTCAATCAAAACTATTCAGTAATTTGGGTCAATTTCAGCAAATAACTTCAGCAAAATAAACTTTTTTTAATCATAATGGGCCATTTCAGCATTTTCAAAATGAAATACTTCAGATTTTTGTTTTGAAGTGATGTTTTGTTTTGAAATTTAGCTAGATTTGTGTTAAAAGGGTAAAAAGCACCTGAAAATATAATAAAACAATCAATTTTTTTGTTTCAGGTGGAACAAAATATTTTGTTTGACCCAAAATTAAATGGGGGGGGCAGATAATGAGGAAGAAAAATAAGTTTTGGTTCAACCCAAAACAATTATTTTTTCAGATTTTTTGGATTGGCCACTGACCCAGAAAAGCATTTGTTTGCTCCACTTTACCTATGGCACTAAGTCCTTTCAGAAGTGGAGCAGAATGCAACTGTTTAAAGGCTTTGTTTGAAAATGCTTTGCAACCTTTATTAGATTGTAGTGATTTAGCAGCAGGATTCCTCCCTCTCCGGGTCCATGGGAGGCCACTCTGCCTCACTACATCTCTGTGCATCGCCCATTGTGGGGAATTAGTGGGGTGACAAGAGTCCATAGCTTGGGTCTGTGTTCAGAGTTAAGCAACAAACACAGTTAAGTAGCCTGTAGCCTTAGTCAGGGCGGGGCGATGAGAGTCTATAGCTTGGGCCTGTGATCACGGGCTGAGCAGCAAGGGGTTCAGGCATCCTAGCTCCTGTGGATGGCCAACCAACACTGGCTCCTTGGCCTAGAGAGGGGAGACAGCCACCAGCACGGATCCTGACCACAACACATTGACCGGATCTACAGCAATAATGCAGCCAGACTAGGGTAGGCTGTCCCTGGGCCACTTCCTAACTCTCCCTTGGGGTGTGCCTGGGTTTGCAGAAGGCTGTCCAGATCATCAGGGTAGAAGGCCTGCGGTAGTCCTGGCCACTCCTCCATGGTCTGGTCACCATCCGGATCTGGTGGCTCTGGCCAGTCCTCAGCTCCACAGGGGCCGGCTGCAGTCTCTCAGCTTGAGAGCAAGCAGGAGGCATCTGGCTCCTCTGGCAGCTGCAGGACAACGTGGCTTCTGTCTCTGGTGGTGACTCTCGCATGCAACTTCACTGCTGGAAAAACGCAAGCCCAGCACCTAGTCTTATCAGCCACTCCAAGTCCTGGCAAAGCCCCACAACTGATACTTCCTGTCCCGCCCACTGACTTCCAGCGGAAGGGGTGAGCACGGCCTGGCTCCACCCACCAGGGCTTAGTGGGGGGTTCTTCCCTCTCTGGGTCAGTGGTAGGCCACTCTGCCTCACTATATATATCTTCCGCATTGTATATATCGCCTTTGATCTCAGCTAGGACTTCACTGAAGGGAGCCTGGCTGTAGTGTGGATGTTATCCTAAAATAGCCAATAGCAGGGGTTATTTGTGGTTCCTCTGATTATCTCATCCTCCCGTGATTACACCCAAGCTTGATTGCTGCTGATGCGGAAAGCCAAAGCTTGACAATTCTTTAAAAGTGCACTCTATTTAGATTGCTAATTAGGTTTTGCTTTCCTTGCTCGGGTGATTTTTCAAGACTACAGCATGAGTAGCTTTTATCTCCTTGGAAAATAAAATTTAAAACCCATGACTTATAAGGGGAGCAAGTGAAGCATTACCTTACATGGATTGTCGGTTTCCAGAACAAGAAGTGTACAAAATTCTCAGTCAGTCTTGAACTTACTTTGTGGGTTGTTGCACTGCCTGCATTCAGTGATACTGAAGAGTGGCACGAGGGAAAATCATTGAACAAACCAAATGCTCTTACTTGACAGCAGCATTGCCTGGAAATTAATAGAGTCTCAGAAAGACTGTCAAATAAAGACTTGGAAAGTGGTGTTGTAATAATCGAGCCTATAAATGTATCCCACTTGTAAACCTAACTATGTGAAAGTGAATAAAAGTTTATAAAGTGTCATAATAACCTACAACAACAAATGTCAATGGGAAAAGGTGCAAAAAGAAAACAGACTGCATCAGTCCAAACAAAAGGGCCTACTAATATAACTCAAGTACTGTGTTAAGATCATGGCTGATAATCAAAAGAAATGTGGAGCTGGAAATCAGTGATTCAAAATCTGCGTGTCGGAAGGTAGGCCTAGTTGGTTGGCAAAATGAGAGCATGGGCTATTCCACCCAACATTATGTTTTAGGGCCCTTAAAAGAAGAGACTTTGGAGGACAAAGGAGGCTACTGCAACACTGGCTGACTGGAAGAAGGAGGAGGAGCAAGCTGCCATCATGGCTATCAGCCCTACTGTCCTCTGGGATCCTGAACCTTATTTGTCCTAATCCTGAGAGAGATTCTGAGCAGACCAGGCCACAGAGAGGGACCCAAATGACACCTCCCAGCTCCTGCTAAATCCTGAACACCACCTGGAATGTGAAACTTTGTCCCTTCCCTCATCCCCAGATGTGTCCTTTTCCTTCCCCATCATATTTCTTCTCTTTCCTATTTAAGAACATAAGAACGGCCATACTGGGTCAGACCAAAGGTCCATCTAGCCCAGTATCCTGTCTTCCAACAGCAACCATTGCCAGGTGCCCCAGAGGGAATGAACAGAACAGGTAATCATCAAGTGATCCATCCCATCGCCCGTTCCCAGCATCTGGCAAACAGAGGCTAGAGACATCATTGATGAACCTATCCTCCATGAATTTCTTTCTTTTTTCCTTCTGTCTTATAAGAGTCTGGCTTAGCTGGTCAAGAGTTCATATTTTGCAACATTGCAGTAAGCCTGGCAGCTAAATACAATGCCCTAAACTGCCCAACACTGGTACAAATTTGCCAGGACTTGGAGTGGCTGATAAGACTAGGTGCTGGGCCTGTGTTTTTCCAGCAGTGAGGTTGCATGCGAGAGTCACCACCAGAGACAGAAGCCACGTTTTCTATCTTTACTGGCTTTTTCCTTTTTGTGTGTGTGTTTGTCTTGTTTTGTCATCTATGAAACAGTACTGGACTTTAACAACAGCAATAACAACAGCTCCAGCTCATTTCAACTAACTTTTCTTTTCCCCAAAAAAGACAGTTATTACCATCTTTAATGCCACCTAAAAACCTGTCAGATAAGGGGGTTTTATGTCTAAAAACTCTCTACTGCTAAAGGGAGAGGGAACAAGGAACATTGATAAAATAAAGGCCTTACTTAATTCTTTATATTTCAAAAGCTTTAACTGATTTTCCTGTACCTTTGACTCTTTGAGTCTCTTTATTCCATGTAAATTAACACCACAGTTTTGCCAGCCACTCCAAGACGTGGCAAAATTTCCCAAAGTACATTAAATCTCTCTCTTTAATTGCTTGTTGAAGGAGGTGACCAATACCTGGAAATCATGAGCACGGACAGGAATCCTCTGTGGAAGTCAGGTGATAGGCATTGTGCTCTGGCTGGTGAAGATCTTAAGTTCTGTCCTTTCTGATGACCATGATGCAGTCACTCGTTTGTTATAAACTGTTGCTTAAACTTTTATTGTCTTCAGCCACTCAAGACTAGCTTCAAACATGGGATGTATGCAATAGATTGGCCTAGAGCATAGGCCAAATAATTTTTAGTTAACCTCATTGTAATCATCTAGGCGTTCAGATACCATGGTACTGAGCATGGTATAAGAACCCAAATAAAACAGAAATGTTGTCTTCGTCTTCTCCTCCAAGACCTTGGGCTGGAGGACATACCTTTGTGAACAGCCCATCGACTCTAGCTAGAGTCAGCCAGCTCCCCAACCTCCGTCAGGGCTTCTGCCATAAGATGGATAAATTACCATGGCACAGTTGTAGCTCTGTGTTTTTGTTTTGCTATTTTTAATAGAAAAAAAATTCCTCCACTCTCTGAATTAAAAAGCTTTTGGAGAATGATTTTTTTATTAGGAATTTTTCACTGTCAACTGCCGTTCTCCATCCCAGTCAGGCCCGCTTGTCATTGCATCCTTCCTGCAAGCCTTAGAGATAACTCAGTTAGCACTAAAATAATCCGCCCCCCCACACATGCACACTCCTTTCACAGAATGCTCCTGTTCTGTCCAAGCTACTTTCACAGGCCAGAATGAGCCTTGAAACTGATTCAGTGAGGTCAGCTACCTAAGAAGAGAAATAACTACTGCAGAGTTTCCTTTGCTGACTTGCCTGAATTTGTATTTTGCCTTCATCCTGTAGGATTGTGTTGGATTTCAATGGTTCCTTACTTTTGTCACTGTGGGTTGTTGTTACATGGTGAGATTTCCACACGCAGAGCTGGGTGTTTCTATGGCAGTTTCTCTGTGTATCATTCTGAAATGTGGAATCTATAGAATTTTTCATTTGGATTGATCATTATGTCTTGAATTTTATATGCAGTCCAAAAATCTCTGCCCTGTGTTATGCAGGAGGTGAGACAAGATTATCAAAACTGTCCCTTTGGCTTTAAAATCTATGAGCCTCTTATTCCAGGTTAAAAGTGGTAGGGTGGTCCCAACTAATTGGTTGAAGGGATACTATTCTTGGTTCTAATGTAGCCCAGGTCAGCACTAAACATCAGTTACCACCATCTGTTGACCTATGTGGAATGTGATAGTGGCCTCCAATCCAGTGTCTACTGGACAATTGTTCATGTCACAAAAATTACCATTATAACTGGCAATATCAATTAAGGGGTCAAGGACTCATGCTGGAGGATGCCTCTGTGGCATCTTAGGGCTTGACTTCACTACCGGGTAAGACGACCTAAGTTACGATACTCCAGCTATTTGAATAATGTACCTGGAGTTGACATAGCTTAGGTTGACTTATCCCAGTGTCTTCACTGTGCTGTGTTGAAGGGAGACACTCTCCTGTCGACTTTCCTTACTCATCTCAGAGAGGTGGAGTATCGGGGTCAACCAGAGAGCGCTCTGCTGTCGATTTAGCAGATCTTCACTAGACCCACTAAATCGACACCCCCTGCATCAATTGCACCACTTCCCCATAGTGAAGACAAGCCCTTAGGTTCTCCTACGTGGGCATGGTCCTCAGCTGGCTGGCTTAGCTGATTTGAAAGCCTCCTTGCACCACTAGAGCATCACAGAAGGGGCCGGAACCCTGACCCAGATAGTCTAGTGGTCCTTACGGCTACTCAGAATGGATGGCTTTCTTGTCACAGTCATTAATTCCAGTATATATATTGCATTATAAAGTTTAAACATTCAGTCAGACACCTGTACAAGCCTGCCATCATTACTTATGGGGAAAGGCTAATTATGCCTCTAGTTGGCTACAGGTCAGAATTCAGTGCAGGAAAGCCCCCCAAAATGCTAGGCTGTCAGTATGAATTAGGTAAGGGGTCAGGACTGCAGAGCTTTGAGGACCAGAGTGACCAGAATTTTCTACCACATTACTTTTATTACCTGTTAAATTAGGCTGTAATATTCAACAGCATGGGCTTCCATCTCATTTAAAACTACCAGGCCTGAAAAGCATCAAGTAAGATCCGGAATCAAAGCAAGGTTTGTATCCCAGGAACTGTCAGTGCTGTTTTATTCCTCAGCTTTTCCTGCTGTTAGTGTTCACGGTGAGGAAGGCTTCAGATCACAGTTGCCAACTTTCATGCAGCAAAGAAGCACCCCGACTTTCACAATAAGCCAAAAATCAAGCGAATCCCATTTCAAAACAAGGCCAAAACAAGCCAATCCCTAAGAATCCCAACACTCTTTGTGACTAGATCCCCCCTGCGTGCAGTCTGGGACTGAAGTGGGCCCGCTGTGCACCCCTGACTCTCTCCCCTGCTGGCCCCTTGCCCCTGCTTGCCAGGATCCGATCCAAAAAAAGAAGCAACAAGCTACAACAAGCAACAAGCTACAAGCCAAAAACTAGCCAACAAGCAACTCACAAGCCTATTAAGCCAAAAACAAGCCCAATTTCAGCATTTTTTCCCCCATGGGTTTGGCACGTCTGCCTCAGATTGATTTGTTCTGGCCTCCTTTAATCGGGTGTACTGTGAATCTCTCAGCTCCATTGTCTGGGCTTCATTTCCTTCCTGGGGAATCAGTCTAGGGAGACTTGCTGCACAGAGGGTCTTAGGTGTAAAGTCGTAGGACAGAACCTCGCCTCTCCCTCCTTGGCCTCAGAAGGTATCAAATTCAGCAGAGCTGGTGCCGTTCTACTCCAAGCAGATGGGAAAGGATTTCTGGGCCACACCACCTTTGAGCATGAAGCTCAGAGCCACATGCTCCCTCCCATGTTCCCATACAGCACAGTTTCAGGGGAGGGCCAGGGAGAATCAGGGCTCTGGGACCAAAAACTCCATAACTGTGTGGCTGCTTTGGCTATATAGTTGTTATTTGTATTGCAATAGCACCTAAAAGCACCACTCCAAGTTTGGGCCCCATTGTGCTGGGCACTGTACAGACCCATAGTAAACCAGCTCTTGTGATTTTAACCCCAGCCATGCAATATTTAGTGTTTTTCTTAAGCCCCAGCTTCTGAAGTCACGTGATTGGATACAAATCTCAGCTTTCAGTAATACATGAAAAAGGAATTTCTGCTCCTCATGGTGGCAGAGAAATGCTAGAAATAATGCCCCTTAAAGGCTCCAACCAGAAACTCTTGATTTTGGAAAGGGTGTGGTCAGCAATACAGAATAAGTGACAGTCCCTGCCCAGAAGATCTTACAATCGAAATAGTCAAGGCACACAAAATAAAGATTACCCAAGTTTACAGACAGGGAGAATAAGGTACCCAATGATTAAATGCTTTGCCTAGGTCACACAGGACTAGTGGGGTTTTTTGTTTTTGCCAGAACTAGGGCATGGAACCCACAGCTGTGACGTCATAGTGCAGCGCCTTCACCATGACACCCTTTTGCCCCCCAGAACAGATGTTTAGCTTCAGATGGAGGTAATGGAGCCTCACTATTCTGGCAGAGACTCTGCTGCCTCTCTGAACCTTGTGTGGAGCCTTTGTGGATCCCAGCCACGCCAAGCTTAGCTGCTCTGGTTTGGAATGGCTAGGAGGGAAAGAAGATAAGAGGTTGGCTCTTAAACAGGGTTTCCAAGAACTAATGTAGGACTAATGGACAAGGAGGCACAATGATAACTGGCCGCCTTGAGCATTCCTAAGTCAGCAATTCCCAGAAGTCACGGAAATCTTGTTTGCATTTGATACGGTCTTTTCTGTTGTGGTTCTGGGCCGGTCGCTAGTGCGCACTCTTGCCACTCCCTTGTCTTTTTCTCCCTTCACCTCCTTGCCTGTCTCCCCATCCTCTTTGCATCTACGACTCTCTCTCTATAATATAATAATCCTGATTATCACTACAAAAGGTTTTTTTCTCCTACTGATAATAGCTCACCTTAATTGATTACTCTCATTATAATGTGTATGGCACCCCCCATTTTTTCACGTTCTCTGTGTGTAAATATATATTTCTTCCTACTGTATTTTCCACTGCATGTATCCGATGAAGTGGGCTGTAGCCCATGAAAGCTTATGCTCAGATAAACTTGTTAGTCTCTAAGGTGCCACAAGTACTCCTCATTTTCTCTATCTCTGTGTTCCTTAACTACTTTGATTCTATAGTGGCCCAAACAAAAGAGCTGTTATTAGGAATCTGATTGCTTATTCTTCATACTCAAATTTTCAGGTTGCCCTGGGAAATCTTTGCTTGAAACCAGTATGGTCCTATGCGGGATTTTTTTATTATTGTTGTTTTCCTTGATAGGCATGGAGGTAATTTCTTGTCAGGAACGAAGCTGCCCAGCTGTGTTTTTTTTTGAAGAGGTTAAAGTATGTTTGTTAGGATAAAATTGAAAAGTCTTTTCATTTTTCTCTCAAGTGCTTTTTATTTTTTTTCTTAGAGCAATGGGTGAAAGTCAATATTCCAACACAAATGGACATTCATGGATTGTTTGATTGCTCCAAGCAAAGGTGGTTTTTCTACCTTTTTCTATCTTTTCTTATAATTACTGGGTCTTATACTTTCTAGCACTGGTGCTTCTGCAGTTTTCACTTCTGGCTTTCAGTCTACGTGTATCCACCAACCTCATTTCTATGCATGTGGCCTGGACTCCCTTAAGAGCTCCTGAAGTGGTTTGCAGTGGGCCCGCATGTCAGGGGAACATGCTGACAGTTTAAAAAAAAAGTCCCGAAAGTTGTTGCACTTTCCATTTAACCTATTAAAAATTCAATCCTAAGTGCCCTGAAATCAAGGCACTTGATTAGGTGGATCAACACTGAAAAGAGGGGGAAAAAATGCTTTTCTTGAAATAGGGCAGGGAAATCTATGCCAAGAAAACTGAGGGCAATGGGTGAGTCAATACTTTCATTGCCAAGAGGGATGGTGTTGCTGAGACATCAGATGCAATATTTGAGTCACAATGCAATTAAATAATTTAGGTCCCAATCCTCCCAATTAATCCATGTGGGCAGAGTCCCAGCAGGGGTCCATCTGAACAGATCAGCTTGCAGGATTGGCCCCTTTGCATCTCCCATAGAACAATGGTGCATTTTATTTTCAATTATTATAGAAAGAACCCTGGAAAGAAGAAAAGAGGAATATAGTGCTTCTATGAACAAGAGGAGACTTTAGCCTTACACAGTGTCTTTCACTCTTGAGGTACCTCAGTATTTGAAGCAGAGCAACAGCATAGACACTAATGGGCAGATTTTGAAAAGTGCTCAGCACCCAGCGGCCCCTACTGTGATGCTTATGGCCAACATGGTGAGCTCTCTCGAAAATCTGGCCACAGTAATGCAGCTACTGGTCAGACAAATTTAACGTCAATTATACATGTCACAACTTTTGTGACTCTGTTGTAGCTGTTAGAACCTATTTAAAAGGGAGAAATCCCCATCTTTATAGAGTTTACGCATGAAGCTTATTCACCAATTAAGCCCCTCCAGGCTTAAGAGGGATGTAGTGAACAGGCTTTGGGGCAGGACTTCTGCACAGGGGTTAACTTTACCCTATCCCATTACTTTTATATTAAAGGGAAACAACATGAAAGAACAAAACTAAACCAAGCAGAAGTTTTCTACAATTCTAACCAGCTTTAGGAGCCTGGCCCAAAGCCCATTAAAGTCAGTGTGGATCTGGGGGTCTTTCTTTAACATGGAGAATGGTGGGTCTGGCCGGGAAAATCTAGGTCACTTTTAATAGGATTAAAAGGGTCAGCTGATTTGGATAAAATAAGAACAGAACTGAAGCTTTGCCTGGAATCTGAAATGAACTGAATCTCTTTTGAGGTTTCTTTGAAAAAGTTGAGTTAATTTCGTTTAGCGATAGGCATAAGCTACACCTCTTGAATTCCAAATCAAATTTGCATTTTTCTCCCTGTCAGATATAGCTAATTCCTTACTCTGATTCAGGTCCGTGCTTGCTTATTTTAAATGTATCCATCTTTATCCAATTTTCTTCAGTTAGATTCATAGATTTTTAAAGGCAGATGGGACCACAATGATTATCTAGCCTAATGCAGGTGGTTGAATTTCTCCCTGTGATTCCTGCAGTGGAAATAATTATTCATCCCTATTACACAAGAAGATATTTTCAAGCCCAAAACCTTGTGACCAAACTAGAGCATATCTTTTTTCTGGTACAGGAACCAAGTAAACATTTGAATATAATACATAGAGCCCCAAAGACATTATTTTAAACTTCTGTGCACCTCTGTGTGTCCTAGTTTCAGTCAGATACAGAAATATCAAAAAAACAAAAGAAAGGCAGCTTCTATGGCATTTGCAGCCCAGCTGAAACCAGGAAGACCTGAAAATCTCACCAGGAAATCTATTCCTGCAAGATTTCTAACATAATTTGAAAAGCAAAGAGGCCTGAATATGTCTAGATAAGCTTTCATGTGGAGCACATCTCAAATGGTTTGAAGGTTGTTTTTTTTCCTGAGATAAGCACCCAATCAATTTTGGATATTTATCCATACTGGGAATGCAAAATTGAGCTGCAGATATCATAATAATTATCTTCTTGTAAGATTTCTGGTACTCCCTGCTCATGATCAGGCTTGGAATTTGAGGATAACTTTTCTCATCGCATTTCCAGTTCTGGGTCCCAGATGGAACACACAAGTGTCAGGGCAAGAGTAAAATTAATAATAGCTTTGCAATGTCAAAAATGAGCTGGTTGGGAATATTTCAGTGGAATGATTTTTGTTAAAAAGTACCGATTTGTCAAAACCGAAACTTTTTGCAGGAAAGAGTCAGTTCAATGAATTTGTCACCTCAAAAAAAGTTGGGAAAAAAGTTTTGAAATGGTCAAAACATCCCAGTTCGACATTTTCTAAATGAAAAATTGGGGTTTTCTTGTTCAAAACCATTTTTGTTTTGAAACGTAAGCTTATTACAATGTAAAACCTTTTAAAACATTAAAATATAGTTGAAATCTAAACAAAATGTTTCAAAATTATCAAAACATAACATTTCCATTGAGCCAAACAAAAAAAATTGGCTTTTTATTTTGCAAAAATGTTTGAGATTTTGACTTTTCATCCTGATTTCGGGGGAAAAATCTGAATTCTTGAAAAATTTGCAGTACGGGCAAATAGTTAATATTTGAGTGCGGGTGTGGGCCAATCCTTATTTGATCAGAACCTTGATTGCCCAATCCCTATGTTTAACAAAATGCTGCAACATTTTATCAATTTAGTCCAATTATCAATGTCTACATTGAACTTCTGTCCGTACACTTCCAACAAAAATGGATGGGGTTCCAAGCAACAGGAGAACAAAAACATCAGACATACCCTTTTAGGAGTTTTCAGTATCATGAGATCACTCCAGATTCCATTCCCTTCTCCATGCTAGAATCTAAAAATGATGATGCATTTCAGTGAAAGCCAGTGAAGGCTTGAAGATGGGCATTCCGAGCTGTTTAATTATTCTCTATGCCACTCTTGGTTTCCAAGGAATTTCAATTTCCTCCTTGCAGCACATTAGACTCATTTGTAACATCTCAGCAACTTGTTTCCCCCCGCCCCTCTTTCCACTGTCTGTCGTTCACGTGTGATGCCTTTATTGCCATACACAGGGGTGCTGTTCTCTCTCTTTGATTTACAGATTTTAGTTGGCGGGGCAACCAGGACATTTTATACACAAATGGCAGAGAGAGAGTCAGGTGAAACTTTCAATTATGTTGCGTTTCACATTGACCATGACAAAATATTGTTCCTATTACAGTTTGTTTGGAGGAAACATCAGAAATAACTGAAGTTGAGAATTTATTCCTGCCCTCTGCCATCAAGTGTGCTGTCTTGAGATATACTGATGCTGACATACCTTGCTATGCAGTTTCTTTTGGCCCAATGGTTTGCTTTCACAGTACTTGTAATCTACTGAAAACCTCATCCTCTTTCCAGTAATGACTTTAAATGCGGTAAAGACCTGGAAGCAAAAGCTGGAGAAACGTTTCTATAATTCAGATTTATAGAGCCACATAGAATATATTTTAGCTAAATCTTGGGGTCATTCTCATTTTACACCCACTGGTTTGGAAAACACTCAAAGTTTCCTTGAGGATTGAGGGAGTTAAAAATTAGTAAAGACCTTAGGCTTTGACACTTGGTTGACACACAACCAGGCCTTTCAGACACCTTTTGGCTTTGAGCTCCATGACTATGAACATGACTCTGATTTACCTCTTTGTTACAGAAGCAGGAGGATATAATTCAGATCAGATGCACAGCCATTCGAGTTCACTAGTATGTATTATTTCCACAGCTCTGACTTCCTCTTAGCTCATATCAACTCCATGGCCTTGCCTGGAGCTTTCTATCATCTTTTAGGCCCTGATTCAGCAAAGCACTGAAGCACGTGCTTACATTTGTACAGACATGACTACTTTCTCTTTCCTGGTTACTATATGCAGCCAGTAAAAAAAATCAAATTAAAAATAATTTAAAATAGGATATTAATCCTAATTAATAAATATTTATTCATAAATTAAAACCACTATATAATAAAGGACAGGTGAGTAAGTAGCCAGTTGATACAGAGGTACTAAGACCCAGTGATCCATGGAAATTAAAATATGGAGAAATAAAAGAGAAATAAATAATAGTAGGATACACGGAATGGGAATCCGGGATCTCTGCTCGTCACTGAACATGGCCATTATGTTAGCGGTGGCATATAGCACGAGCCTGCATAGATTTTCTTTAAAATTCTTATCTCTCTCAATTCCCAGGAGCTTTAAAATATCATTATTATCTTCATTCCACTTGTCACGAGTGCCAATTACGAGACCAAAGAAGTGGACATTTATATTCCCAGATATCTTTTTTATATCTTCTTCCAACTCAGAGGAGTAGTAGTCGACTTTCTCCCTAGGGGCAATTTCCAAACTGCCAGAATTGTCCTCCCAATGAATGGTAACATCTACTACAACTGCAAAATCACCCTTCACAAAAACAACATCCGGCTTACACAAATTCCCTTCACTATTTGTAAGATGTGGTTCCACTGTTGTCTTCCGTCCAAGTTTACTAACTTTATCAATCGCAGCTGAGACTACCCTATTATGTCTCTTAATCTGAGCATCTTTAGTTTCACAGCACTGCCCAGATATATGTGGAATGATCTCCCTAATCTTTCCACACCATCTACACACAGCATTAACTCCCTCTTTTCCTCTCGGTAAAGTCTCCCTAGTTGGATAAGCGTTAGCCCCCATTTGTAATGCAGCAATGAAGGAGGAAGATTTAGCCATAGAAGGTCTCTTCAAGAATGAATTACTGATAATATCATTCTTAAAGTATCTAATGCCCAGCCCTCTGACACCTCAAACTACACCATCTGGAAAATTCCTCATCTCTCCATTTTGTCGGGTTAAGAGTAGCAGCACTATACATCAAAATCTTATCCACTAAATTTTCTCCAGCATAAATGAAAGATAAATCAATCCAATTATCCCTCAAGACTATATGCCTCCTCCATTTACTAATCAACATATTGGGAATCTGCATACTACATTTTGTTAATGCTAACCCTCCATCTCTTCCCCAACATAAAGTAACCCATCTGTAGTATACTGTGGGGGATGTAAAATATTTTTAACAACTTTCCTAACAAAAATGTCCAATCCACTTAAAATATAAAAGGGAGGCTTGACTAAAAGCAAATGATAAAATAGCCTAGGTAAATATATATGTCTGTAAAATCACTAATTTTGGGACAGGTTTAAGGGGAGCCCTGCATAGACTATTGCACCACTCGGTCAATTTAACCTCTAGAGACACATCATGCACCCCAATCCAGGGGTTGATTCTCGCTTCCAGATATTTCTCAAACTGCCATTGTTGCATATCATCGATACTCTCACTACCTAACTTCCAATTCTCCTTAGGGTTAATCACATAAGTCTTATATTTAGGTAATATGTGAAACCCTTTTGTCTTCTTGACATTGACCCATAAACTAGTATTCATACAAAGGCGATTTAAAATCTCAAGATTTTTACTCATCCACTGATAAGAGCCACTTGATATAGCCACATCATCAGCAAATGCCAACAACATAATGCTATTTCCCTGAACATAAAACCCAGATCCCTCCGATTCTAATTTAACTAATGAGGGATCCATAGCTATCTTAAATAAAATCAGAGACAAAGGATATCCTTGTTTAACCCAGTGCCGTATAAAAATGGACTCAGTACTATCATCGCCAACCTATACCTTAGTAGTACAATTACTATATAAATCCCTAATAACTTCTATAAAATGATCACTAACCCCCAACCTCTTAAGGCCAGATATAATATGCCCATGTCCAACAAAATCAAAGGCTTTGGCCAAATCAACAAAAAAAATCGCTAACTTGTCCCCATTCGGTTATGCGTCTGTAATTAAATGATCTAAAATAGAAATATTCTCCTCAGACCCTGGAGCTGAAATAAATCCCTTTTGTTTGTTACATATTTTAACTGCGGTCGTCAATCTCTCTGCTAAAATATTTGTATACAAACAGATCCATAGTCAGCAGTCTCCACGAGGACAGTTTAACTAATCTTTCCTCATCCTCTACCTTGGGGATTAAAATAGTTCTATTTTCTTTTTAAAAGTCCAGGATTTGCATATTTTAAAACCACATATTCAACTTTTTGAGAGATTCTGAAAGTCCAAATTAAAAATTTCCCATAAATCATTAATAGTTACTCTATCGGTGCCTGGGAAACTAGTTTTACGAATAGCTCGCAAGGCCTCCCTAACTTCCTCTGTAGAGATCAGACTCAGTAATAAATCATTATTCACAGTCTCAATGGCCGGTGGCCATCCTCTCGTACTGCCATGTCTAATATTATCTAAAATACCTACATAATATTTTTCAATCTCACTCAGGGGAATACTACATTTGGCTTTATCTGATTCTCCCATAATTATCCATGGCAATCTTTTCTTATCTTTAATAAACAACTGTTGATAGAATTTGTAATGGGCCTTTTTAGTAGCATACCTTTGAGTAGAGATCAACTGCATCTTTCTATCTCCATTCCTTTTATTCCTTATTCTATTTTTATTCTTTACCTCTTGTTCCTCACCACCACCACTTAAATCAACCTCTATCAATGATTTAAACAATTCCTCTATCCATCCAACAGAAACTGTACGAGCTTCTCTCAATAACATTTCAATTTTCCCCAGACTACCTAAAATCTGCTCAGCCTTTCTACCTCGTCTACCTTGCCTACACAATGTAATCACATTATTCACCGATGAATGCTCTCTTAAAATTCCCTCGGGGGCAGAACCTCCAATACACACTCACCACCGACACCTTCATTACTTAAATTATTAAGAGTATCCTTACTAATGCTCTTCTTAGCCAACTCACTTCTTTTGTCTGAAATTTGTTAGTTTTGGTCCCTAATTCACTCTCTATACATTTATTTATATTTCTCTTAACTACATATTTAATTTCTAATTGGGTAAGAAGTTCAATTTCTTGTTCATTCCATACTCAAGAGCAAGTAGACTCACTAACAACCTTCCTTACCACCTTACGTTCCTTCCTCTGCTCATTTCTAACTGCAGGATGCCTATGTCTAGTATGCTGGCTCAATCCAGACTTAGTGTGGAAAGCTGGCCCACAAAGCAAGCAGGCATAACCCATCTCTGGGTTGGCCACCTCCTTGAGCGCACACTTGGAGTAGTGGCAAGCTATATTATGGATCCGAGAGTTCCATATTTTTTGCATACAACTCTAATGGCCTTACTCTTATGGACCATGTTGATATGTTTAGCCCACGTACCAAAGGCTGCTAAAATCTGTGGGCATATAAAACAATTATAACATTCAACGGGATATTCTAAATAAAAAATTCCATCGTTCCATGAGCTGCTATTTTGTAAATTATCCGTATTAGTAAAAACAGTAGTTAAATTAGTGCAAAAATGTCCAATCTCATCAAAATATGGCTTATCCAAAGTATCTAAATACTTAAAACTGGAATTCAAATTGTCCACATCCAAATTATTAAAAAAGGTATTAGTAAAAACCACAGGTAAAGTTGACAAATCATTATCAACCTGGTCCTCACCTAACCAGCCAAAATTCTCCACTTTCATATCAGCTCTGACAGGGAGATCACATATCTCAGTCTCGTGAGGTAACCACTTATGCAAAAATGTTTTAGGCATCAGTCCAGCAACCCAAATTAGTTCACTAACATATTTAACACTGCCAACCAGGGCAACAAAACCAGCAGCAGGGGCTATCCAGCACCACTCCAGTATAAATATTAAAATTCCTTTTCTCCATAACTAAAAAGATGTAACCCTTCACAGGGGGAGGCTATGCCTAACCCCAGGGGGAGACTACCCTTACCTGGGGAGCAGATTTTTGGGGGGATGCCCACCCCCCAATAAAGTGGGGGGTTCACCCTCCGCAGTCCACCTGGCGATCCTTGCCAGTAACCGACTCTCACCATGAGGTGGTGGCAGTAGGACTTGCCATCCAGAGGCTTTCCTCACTGAAGGGTGCCTGTCAGCTTAATGTCAAGTCCTAACAGGAGTGTGAAAGAGGGCTCAGATCTTGGTAGAGATTGCCCCTTGTGGCAGGGTTTGCAGCCTTCTCCACTTCAGCAGTCAGGCCCACCAACAGCAATTCCGGGCCCCAGGGCAGGGCCATCTCTAGGGGGAGTGCGGGGCCCGGGGCAGAAGAGACAAATCCGTCACTTCTGGGACTAATCACACTGGCCAATTGCACTGGCCCATGGGGCCCCCCAAAGTGTGGGGCCCGGAGTGGTTGCATGCACCGAGGAGCCCTGTGGCCTGCCTGGGTGATTTTAAATCACCTGGGTCCCTGGGTAATTGCTCTCTTTGCCCCCCTTCCCCGCTGTCAGCGGGCCTGTCACCTATTACCCAATCCACCACAACCTCAGGTATTAAAACTGTCCGGACTGAATAGGGTCCAGAGACGCATAAATGGCCTTAAGAGAATCCCACTTCTACAGTGAGGTTTTTTGTATTCTTACAGTTAGGTGATTTTAAATAACTTGGGAACTTAATTAGGATTCTATGGTTTTAACATAATCAGAGATTCCATCTTCAGTAACAGCTATCTATCTTCAGTGTGTTTACATTTTATACTGCTGCCCAACACCATAGTACCAGAGCACCTTCTATATCGAATCAATAGCAATAGCAAAGCTCCTAGTGGAGTTCATGGAGTCGCCGGTATTTCCCCCTTTTAGGGGCAAAATTTCTATTTGGGTTTTTTATTTTAATATTTTAGATGTAATTAATTTTCTTTTCTTTTTTTTTATTGGTTGGCTGGTTGGGATTCAGTAGGTAGAGTGGAGGGGTCAGTGTAATAAATGTCATTCTTATGGTGCAAAGGCTTTTGAAAAGATGAAGGTTTTGCAGCATTTCCTAAAGATGGTCAAACTCTGGATTCTCCTGATCTCTGGAAGATTGTTCCATAGCTGGACCCCTCAGCAAAGAATACTTTGTCCTCAGCTCTCACGTGCTTTGTCCTCGACTTTGTGATCTGCATTGTGCAATTGTCACAATGGTTCATAGATCAAAATTTGGTCTTTAATATTGCTTTGACCCATTCATGGCCAAGGCCTTAAACCGGGAGTACACTAGTCCCATGCTCAAGTCTCTCCACTGGGTCCCAGTTTAAGACCTTGGCAATAGATGGGTCAAGCGACATTAAAGACCAAATTTTGATCTATGAAAGCAGACAGCCACATTCTATACCAGCGGGAGCCTGTGCATTGTCCTCGTGTTTAGCCTCAGCACTTGACCTTGGCTGTAGAGGATGCTTCATGTTATAACCATGCTGATCTCCCCTGTGATCAACAATGTATAAGAAGAAATTATTTGTCTCTCTATTATTTTAATCATGGCGTGCCTCCTGCAGAGATCAGCTCTGTACTGCCCAAAGGCACTACCCAGAGAAGAGGCAGTTTCAGACTGATAAACAGATTTTTATCCTGTTTAAGTGGAATTATTCATTTAGCCACTTACCTTTCCGAAACAGAGATTAATCAGAAACACATGCATAAAAGGCCATAAATCACAATCTGAATAGAAAATGTAAAAATTCTTAGAATTAAAGCTGTTAAGGGGCCATTCTGATCTATCGTCTACAGTCTATCCAGAAAGTGCTTGAAGGATTTTGCTTTAAAATTACATTAAAAGGAATACAGCCAGAGACCTGCCAAAATGTATAATTAAGGCTCTGCTCTGGTTTGGTCATTTCATGCAGTCCTGGGGCTGTAAAATTCCATTTGTTTCTCAAAGAGGATTTCCTGCACTACACAATTGCCATTGAAAAACACTGAGTCCCTGTAAAGAAAATGTCACTTATTTTCTGCAGCAGAGGAAGAATTTTAAGGCTTAAAGGGCCACAACCTTGCATGCTTAGTTGTTTTAACTTTAAAGACTAATTGTACCCTTATTTTTTATGCATTGTGACAGAGTGCAGGGAGTTAACAAATGAGCCTGCACTCTGATCACTCTGGCACTAATTAGCTCCCCCAGAGAGGTCTGACTGAGGGCTGAAATGTTATTAGTTAATCAGGATAGCATGCAGGGTGAGCTAAAGGATTAATTAGCCCAGCGGCTGAGGACGGATTTAAATAAAAAGAAGGACAAGAGAGAGAAGGGCTGGGCTAGCTGAGTTCAGAGTCAAATAAATCTCCAGAAAGGGAGATCTCTTCTCCTTTGGGCCCTGGGAAAAGGGCTGAGTTTACAAGGGACAATTGTACATAGTATTGCTGCACAGAACTGTGAAGGTGTTGGTGGAGGGATCTAAAATAAACAGTACAGTCTGGTTATCCAATCAGTGGAGTCTGAGCAGTACCAGAGAGCAGGGGCAGGGTGTTGCCCTGTTACATGCCAGTCTATTGATATTTTATTTGCTTTTTAATTTTTATACCAGTGCACATGGAGCAGAGGTTGTCAAAGAGCAGTCCACAATGATGCCCAGGTCTTTTCCTGAATAACTGCAGTTTGTTTAGGACCCTGTGATGAGTATGGATAGTTTATATTATTCCCTCCAATGTTCATGACCACAGTGAGTTTCATCTGTCATTGTGCTTGCCTTTCACCTAGCTCATTTACGTCCTTGAGGAGTTCCAGGCAGTCTTCTCTAGTCTTGTGATTTTGTGTTTGAAGAGAGGACCATCCTGATTTAACAACCCTCTATAGTTAGCCTGGTGTCTCAAACTTCATTGGACCATGACCCGCTTCTGACAACAAAAATTACAACATGACCCAGGAGCGGCGACTGATGCTTGAGCCCACCCACCCGAACTCCACTGCCCCACGGGGTGCCAAAGCCAAAGATCAATGGCTTCAGGCCCAAGTGAGGGGCCTGTAACCTGCGCCCTGCCATCCAGGGCTGAAGCCCTCAGGCTTTGGCCCCAAGCAGTGAGGGTTGGGCTTCGGCTCCGGGTCCCAGCAAGTCTAACGCCATTCCTGGCACCCCATTAAAACAGGGTCACAACCCACTTTGGAGTCCCGACCCATAGTTTGAGAATGACTGCTCTAACCTCTGACTGTGTGTCTATCTTTAGCTCATGAGCTCCTTGGTGCAGGGGCCATCTTTCATTAGGACCTTGTGGGTGCTCTGTACGTTTCTGTTTTTGCCATTTCTTGTGCAATAGCCATTAAAAATAAAAGTGCAGTAATTTGGTGGGCTTCATTATGCCTAACATTTTTCAAAAGAGCAAAATTTCTCCATGACCTAACTTAGTTATTACCAGCCATGTTTCCAATTTAAACAATATGAAACCAAACTTACTTCTAATTGTTTAGCACTGCTGCCCTTGTTTCTGTTTGTACATGGAACTTGATGTTCTGGACTTGAGCCACTTCAGGCCTGCATTAAATTGATCACTTCCATAATTCAGTTTTTATTAATGAAATATCCTTGCCTGGCTACCAAAGAAATATAGTATGCCCTATCCCTGGTGTGGATGCGTACGGAATATCTTTAAGACCAGAACTTTTCACAATCATCAACCAACAGATCATTTATTTCTCCTGCTTTGCTGGTTCCCAGGAAACTCTCTGACAGTGAAATACTGTTGTGTTTTGTTTTTCTGCTTTTGTTATTAAATAAGTTTCCTTGACATTTCATTGTATTATGAGCTTCATTATGTTACTCAGACAGCTTGCATTGTATAATACGAAATACTAGGAAGAGCCCTGTACAATAAATACTAAACATCCAATCAAAGTTTATGATGAAGCAAAGTAACTAAAGAAAGTTACAATGCACAAACAGTTCAATTTTCAATAAAACACTGTTTGTAGTCAAGAATACTGTTGATGCATCTTTTTGTTATTTATATTACTAATGTTTCCATGTGAGTTAGTATCTGCCAGTTCTTCAGAAGGCTTTACCCATATCTACTTCTTATTTCAGTGAAATTGAAGGATGGGTTTTAATATGACTACTAATGAGTTGAGCCTCGAGAGTGTTGGTGTTTTCCAGTCTGGCTAAGAAAGGTGGATAGCTCTAACCACTCAACCAATTGTTCAGTGACATATAGTCATTCTTCAGAAAGGTGGGCTGTGAGTAAGGCACTGGAATAGGACCAGGAACTCTAAGTTCATTTGCCAGCTCTACAATCTAATTCCTATGTGACCATCAGCAAATCACTTCATTTGTCGGTGCTTCAGTTCCCAGCACAGAAATTGGGATAGTAATACTTCCTTTCTCCTACCCTTTGTCTTCCTTGTCTATTGAGCTTTTCAGGGAAGAGATGGTCTTACTATATAGTCATACAGCAGCTGGCAAATTGGGGTCCTGTTCTTCAGCTGTGTTACTATAATACAAATAATCGCCATAACAAACCAGTTTTTGGTAATTGGCCACAGGCTTATCAATAAAATGAAATTCTGAGGGATTGCTGATTTTCTTGGGGCTCACCTAGTAATATTTGCTCCCATTTATGATGTCCATGCGGTAATGAATGCAACAACACACTTGTTCTTTTAAATTTTGTAAAGAAAATTTAGTACTGGTGTAAGGTGCTGGCGTGAGGGGTCAATATTCAAAAGTACGCAACTCCTTGTGAGAGTCACTTGCTGTGGGCTTATTGGATTATTTATTCATTCATCTCCAGTCACTAAGTAGTGATGAGGAGGCCAGCTCAGACCAGCCTTAGCTCACATAAAGGCATGCAGGGATAAATGTATCGTTTGAGCTTCAATCAGCGGAGCTGCAGCTGATTATGCAGGCCCAGTTAAAGGATGTTTTGCCAACGTGTAGGCTACTGCAGCCCTGCTAGATCAATAAATCAGAAGAATCTGTGTCCAACTCCAACAGTGATCAGGTGCAACCTCAACACCATCAACGGCATCCTGGCAAGGAAGCTTTCTCTACAGACTAGTGCAGCCTTCCCAGAGCGGAGGAAAATGAACGCTTGCTTTAGCAGCTGCGCCGAGCCGGTCTCCTTCTGCCCAGGGGTGAATCATCGATTTCTCAGCTTTTGCGAGGCAACGAGGGCTCCATTTGCTCAAAAGAAATCATCCTCATGAGATGCTGTTCTAGGCACTCTGACAAGTGAGCGATTCTCCACTCACCACCTGCATTTTCCAGACTAGGGGGGATGGACTGCAGCGAACAAGGCAAAGCAATTCAACCGAATGACGAACCTTAAAATGAGCCCTCACCAGAGGGGATGGAATTTCCACAGCACCCAGATACATCTCAGAGCAGAGGAACACGTGATGGAGAAGGGGCAGACAGAGAGACAGGAAGAGCAATAAAAGGCAGAAGAGTTTTAAATGAGAAGGGTGAGAAAGGAGAGAGAGAAAGAATGGAAAATTCTGTAATGAGATAAGAGAAAGGGAGAGAAAGAAAAGGAGACCAGTCATCACTCTGCGTATGCATATCGGTGTAATCAGCACATAGCTTGATCACGCTGGACCTCAGGCCCTTCTCAAATCTTTACTTCATGGCAGTCCTACAGCAAAGCCATGCACAGTCGTGGTCCCTGGTTTTCCATTTTTTGAAATTCCCTTCAGTTTTATGGAAAATATCATTTAAAAATAGACGGAAAGCTCAAAATCAAAACAAAATGTTTAATTTCACCCCCAGCCAATTTGCATGTAACTTTTCAGAACTCTCTGTGAATCAAAATGTCAGGCAGCTTTATCCCCTACCTGCCCATCTCCCCTCCCCAGTTCCTTCATCTGTTACATAGTGTTATTAGCAGCCCTGCAAATTGCCAGCAACCCAAGTATTTTTCCAGTTAGTTTGGTATGGTATTTGATCCAGTGGAAAGTCTTTCACTGACTTCAATGGGTTTGGGTCACACTTTTAAAGAATGGTGCTTTTAAAAATGGCATAGGAATTAGGAGTCTCGGGGATAGAATCATAGACTATCAGGGTTGGAAGGGACCTCAGGAGGTCATTTAGTCCAACCCCCTGCTCAAAGCAGGACCAATTCCCAATTTTTGTCCCCGATCCCTAAATGGTCCCTCAAAGATTGAACTCACAGTCCTGGGTTTAGCAGCCCAATGCTCAAACCACTGAGCTATACCTCCCCCTGCTTAGATATTCTGGCATGCACATTATTCCTTCCATCTGTGATGCTGCTGCAGGTTATGTGGCTAGGAATAATTCCTCCCCTCACATTATCATGGCAGCTACCATGATAATGCAAAGCCTTTGACCAGGGTTGCTAGTTGTGGTATTAGATCATGAACCTGAGCCTACTCTGATATTGTAATTACATTAATTTCTGTATTAACCAGCCTGTGTCACACCTGAGATGTTACAAATATAACACTTGGGTCCAAATGACTTTGATCAGCTCATGTTTTCCAAAGTAGCTAGCTGGAAGGGGCTAATCGCTTTTCTCCAATTACCACCTGGCAAAATAGACTGCACAAACTCTAGTATGTCATTGTTTAAGGTATATCACCACCTAGAATCAGAAGCCACCTTCTCCACATGGATCTAGCTTCTTGTTCCTTTGCTCTTTTGATTTTTTCTAGTTGTGTCATGGTTTTTTATTTGCTTCAAACAGATGATGTAAAACAGCATTGTTCCATCTACTTCAGTGGAGCGATGGCAATTTACATCAGCTATATATATGTACATATTCTCTGAAGAATAGACTGGCTGAATTTGAACGTAGACACTTAGAATTTCTCCCCAGGCTCTTTCACTTTATGCATGTAAAGACCACCCCCTGGGAGAGCCTATTTGCTGTTAAGTTACAATAAGCATTAAGTCAAAGAGACTTTATTAGCAATAGACCCCTGAACATCTCAGTACTATCCTTTCAAAGCTCTTTGGTTTAATCAAGTATTGATTAGGTAAGTCATTGACACTGAAGAAACGAGTCCAACATCTAGGCTGATTAAATGGAATTCTTAAAGTGATTAAAAAGCTTCTCCTTTTTTGGCAGTGCTACAAAACAAAGCAAAATGTGTTTGTTTGTTTTTTTGAGAAAAACATTAATTACAAGTTAACTGGAGTTGTGTCCTTTCCTTCCAGCGATAGAACAATCATATTACTTCACATTGTCCAGAGATGTACCACCTGAGATTAAGCTCTAACTATCTGTTCTGTTCCACTGATCCATAGGTGACTTTAGGCAAGCCACTTACCCTCTCTGCCTCAGTTTCCCTGTCTGTGAAATGTTTATGTGGGTTAAGAGTAGCAGCCATGTTAGTCTGTATTCGCAAAAAGAAAAGGAGTACTTGTGGCACCTTAGAGACTAACAAATTTGTTAGTCTCTAAGGTGGCACAAGTACTCCTTTTCTTTATGTGGGTTAAATAATTGTAAAACTCTTGCAAATCATTGGATACAAGGAACTTCATTGGTACAAATGGGAGTTTTGCCTGAGTAAGGACTTCAAGGCATATATTCTAGAAACAACTTGGAATCAATAAAAAATATTTTCCTAGGACCGCTTGGCATTTTTACTCACCTATTTGACCTTTATTGATTGATTGAATTGAATGATGATCTGTAAATTCACCCATCTCTGGGTCCCTCACTCAATGCAGTAATCCTCAGGAGGATAAAAAGAACTCTTTCTCTCTAAATGACAGCCCATGCAATGTGCTACCCCTACCACTTTGGGATACATCATGTTATTTAGCAGAACTTTAAAGATACCAAGAAGTTCATAGAAAAGAGAAAATGAAACTTCTATTTTGCTGTAGTTAGAAAGTACTGAGGGTTCTCCCCATTCCTGTCTCAGGAAGTTTGATCTATGCCCACTGAAGACAATTGGAGTTGTGCCATTCATTTCAGTGGAAGCAGAATCAGACCCTAACTTGAACAGCTTGACACTGCAGTAGGCTCTTGCTGACTGGTGGTAGATTAGTAACCCAATAAAACCACACTCTTTTGTTGAAGGAAGCACTATAGATGTTTACCAGAGCTGCTATGAGGCTTTGTTTCAGCAAGGAGAAAAAGAAAACCCTTTATTTGTAAAGATAGCCACGTTCTTTGTTGGTGTGTGGTTCTCTACTGCGATCCATTCCATACTGGCTGGTTTTTCAGTTTAATGAATTAATTTTATTTCAAGGAATTGTTCAAACCAGGATACAAAGCTGGCTTTTGCTTTCTGCCCTCACCAGACAATTCCTGTTAATTACTGCATGTACACCCTCTCTGTTGACAAAAAGGTTCCATAACTGAATTAGAACAGAACCTGTGAGGACATGATCCAAAGCACATTGAAGTCAATGGAAAGACTCCCATTTGACTTTAGTGGGCTTTGGATCAGCCTTCCCCTGTCCCCTTGTACTGAAATAGAGAATATACTACCTCACTCCTGGGAGGTTGCTTTGAATTTCAGCTTGTGAGTGCCGCGTTGGCTCTGCTGACCAGGTGCTGGCTGCTGTAGGCTGTTGTCTCCCCAAGAGAGGTAGCAAGGAGGGAGGTGGATCGTAGAATGGCTCCTGAGGCAAGCTAGCAGAGGTTTTCTCCGTGAGCCAGGAGGCTTTAAAAGCCCATCACAGCTGAGTCGCTCTGCTTCACTGAGCCCAAAGGTATCTACGAAGAGATCTACTACGTAGAGAGAACATTCTGCTGTGGTGAGACAAAACTATTATATGAAGAGCCATGCTCACTATTCTGTCAGTGCATTGTATCTGTTTGCAAGCTGCTCCTTGGATACACTTGTCCCTCACTGCACCGATACGAAAAACCAAAGAAAACTCCTGTTTTAAAAATGCTGAATTTTCCCCCATATAAGTCAGGTTTTCTAAAAGTCCTTCTTTCAATGCTGCCTATATCATACGATTTTTATTTTGTGTCAATCAGATATGAGCACCTCAAATCTTGAAGTTCAGATAATAATTAATAAGCTCTTTGATTTTAATATCCCAATTTCAAAGTGCTCTACAAAGGAAGCAAAATATTATTTCCCCAATTGCACAGATGGGGAAACTGAGGCACAAATAGATGAAGTGACTTGCCCAAAATCACACAGCATATCAGTGGTAAAGTTTGAAATAGAATCCAGGTTTCATGCGGTACTGAGTAGGAATAGGGTCGTATCCCTTTCATTAATTTGTGAGGACTCCCCTAGAACTCAGTGTTTTTTGTTTTAGAAGCTGCCAGAAAGCAGCCAGAGCAGCAGTCTGTATATAGCTAGGCCTTGCTTCTTTGTGTATATTCAGTGAACATGGGCCTTTGGAACCCCGCTGTACTCTTGTGTCTTCATGTTGTTTTTGTTGTGTAAAGAGCAAATGATACAACACCTGCCTTCCAGTCCAGTGTCTGGACCGCATGCATCATAGATTGCAGGACATAAGAGATCACTGAATCATTTAGTCTGACCTCTTGTATAATATAAGCCATAGAATTTCATCCATTTATTCCTGTTTTGAGCCCAACTTACGCTTTAGCCAAAATATATCTTCTAAAAAGGCATCTAGTCTTGATATTAAGACTCCAAGAAATGGAGAATCCATCACTTCCCTTGGTAGTTTGTTCCAATGGTTAACCATCTTCACTGTTAAAAATAGATGCCTTATTTCTCATTTGAATGTGTCCATTTTTATCATCCAGCATTGAATTCCTACATCCAAACCATGAACCTCTATTGTTTTAGTTAACGATTAAATGGTCTGCGTACAATTTAGATGTGGCCAAAGATGGCAGAACTCTCTTGTCAACAGCTGTTCCTGCAAAATTTATGCCATTTTGAGTTGAAGTCTCATACGAAAATATCATGAGATTTTAGCACCATCAAACCTTCAAGCTTACGCTTGGTTAGGCCTTGAATTCAACACCTAACTTAAACCTACGCCAAAGACCGATCCAAACGCCACCTTTACAGTGATGGAATCAATCATTGAACTGAGCTCTGGTGTTGGCATTACTTCTTATTGAAGTCCCACTGCAAAGATATTACAAGTTTGCACCAAGGTTGTTTCTTTATGAATTTCAAAATTGCATTCTGAGCTTTTACTGGAGTCAAATCAGTTTATGTCCCTATCCCTACTGAATAAATTACTTTCCTCATTTCCTTTTTCTGCTAATCTGTTGTCAGAATAAATCAGTCAGTTCTTCAATTGGCTTGTAGGAGACACAGTGTTTGCTTTGTATTTCTGTAATGGGCAAACAGAGAGAAATAAAATAGGACACAATTAAATTCACGCTGCTGGGAGTTGAATGCCACAGGAGACTGGTAATAGATATGGAGCCTTGTCCCACCTAAATCATGGCATCAAATTCATCCCAGGTCAATAGAAACTAAAACTCCTTACCACATGATAGATGGCTCTTTGGATAACTTGGTGGTCTCATTCTAGTTCTTAACCTTGCATGCATGAGTCTATAGCAGAGCAGGCACCCTTCAGTAAAGGAGGCCAGTTGTTTTCAGATGGAGAAAATAAGATGAACTCTTTCAATCAGTACTAGGTAGCAGCTGCCCTTAATGATTTTAAAAATCAAATACATTTAAAATAAATAATAGAATAAAATATTATCCCTATTACATAATATGATTATATGACGTGTCATGTTATGACATTATTTAACATGATATGATATCAAATTATGCACTAAAACTGACATGTCATGAAATAATATAAACATAAAAGTAATAAAAAATGACAAAACAAAATAAAATACATTTTAAATGAAAATTTCATTTTGAAATGGTTTTGAAACTTTTCTAAAACAAAATTTTCAATTTATTTTTTTAAATTTATGGAAAATTTTGAAAAAATTCAGCTCAACAAAAATACAATTTAAATTGTTGACATTTTCCCACAAAACAGAAATTCTGCATTTTGACCAGCTCTGTCCTTAGCAATAATACAAGAGGAAAAAAGAAAAATTGTGAAGAAAACCAAATAATCTAAAAATAGTAACATTTTACATTCATTAGGTGTCTGATACAATGCCTAATGAAGTCAATGCATATCTTTTCTTTGACTACAGTAGGCTTTGGATCAAGGTTCCCAAAGCATTTTACCCACCTTAATTGATTAAGCCTCACAACACCACTAAGGGCTTGTCTTCACTACAGGCGTAAGTCGACCTAGGTTACGCTACTCCAGCTACATGAATAACATAGCTGGAGTTGACATAGCTTAGGTTGACTTATCCCAGTGTCTTTATGGAGCAGAATCAACGGGAGATGCTCTCCGGTCGACTTCCCTTACTCTTCTCGGAGAGCTGGAGTACCAGGATCAACCGGAGAGCACTCTGCCATCGATTTAGCAGGTGTCTACTAGACTCACTAAACTGATCCCTACTGCATCGATTTCAGCAGTGTCGATGTCCCCGTAGTGGAGATCAGCACTTAGAGTTAGGTAATATTATTAGAGCCATTCTACTGGTTGGGAATGAGAGGGACAGATTTTCAAAGGTATGCAAGTGCCTAAAGATTCCCATAGGCACATAGTGGGAGTTTCGAAACGGGTTTCAATGAGAGCTAAGCAGTTAGGAACTTTTCAGAATTCCACAAGGCACCTATCTGCTTCTTTAGGTGCCTAACTACCTTTAAAAACCCAGCCCAGACAAGTTAAGTAATTTGCTCCAAAGGTCACACAGCCAGAGTGAGAGAGCTGAGATTAGAACTGAGGAAGTCTGATATTCAGCTTGCTCTCTGCCCTCTAACCAGGCATTCCACAGAAAAACTGTGGTAATTGTGAGGGGGTGAGGCCCCCTGCTGCAGGCCTTGTGATCCCGCCATATTCTGCCCCAGAAAAGGGCAGTAGAGAGGTCCTCCAAGCTGCCTAGAGCGGCTGTGTGGGAAGGAGCCAATCAGGGCCCAGCAGGCTAGTATAAGTAGAGCTGCAGGGCCAGACCGATTTCAGTTCCTTGCTAGACCTGAAGAAGAGTGGGTGGTGCTCCGGGCTGGCTGCTGGGACTCCAGCATGACCAGACCCTGAGGTAAGGGTGAAGAATGTGCTGAGCCATGGGGTAGTTTTGAACCATGATTTAAGGACTTCAATAGCTCAGACATGGGTGAGGTTTTTCATAGGAGTGGGTGGGTGACATTCTGTGGCCTGCGCTGTGCAGGAGGTCGGACTAGATGATCAGAATGGTCCCTTCTGACCTTAGTATCTATGAATCTAGTTGCCCAGGGAATTGTAGCAGCAAAACAGTTTATTTAAAGGGACATGTCTGACACCTATTATCTATAGGGTCCCTGGGCTGGGACCTGGAGTAGATGGTGGGCCTGGGTTCCCCCCACCAGCCACTGGGACAGAAGGGGAAGAGAACTTTCTTAGTGCCCAGCTGAAGAGCTGTGGCCAGAAAGGCCCAGAGAGGTGAAGAGTCTCCAGGGAGGGAGCCTCGGGGGACATGGCCCCACACAAGGACCAGGATTGCTTAAAGAGCAGGTATAATTTGAGGTTTCAGAGTAGCAGCCGTGTTAGTCTGTATTCGCAAAAAGAAAAGGAGTACCGGTGGCACCTTAGAGACTAACAAATTTATTAGAGCATAAGCTTTCGTGAGCTACAGCAATGCATCCGATGAAGTGAGCTGTAGCTCACGAAAGCTTATGCTCTAATAAATTTGTTAGTCTCTAAGGTGCCACCGGTACTCCTTTGGTATAATTTGAGGGAGCCCAGAAGGGTCTGAGAGACAGTTTGGCCAAGACACTGTGATAGGCCCTGCTGGACTGACTGAAGAGAGAGCCCCAGGATAGGGCTGCAGATCAAAGGACCTTACAGAGGGCACTGAAATAGGCCCCCTGTTGGACTTATATCCCAGAGGGTGTTTGCTTTAGTTTTATCACACAGACAAACTGTGTTTGACTCAGCCGGAGGGCTGAGTCACCGAAGACCCACCACAAACAGAGAGAGAGAGAGAATACAAGCACACACACTTGGCCAGGGGGTGCTCATGAGAGATGAGTGTGACCCCATTGCAGTAATATATTCAGTTTTTTTAAAAACAATTAATTTTAACTTCCCAGAATTTATGCTAGTTTCTTGCCATTCTTTTATTATGGCTGAGGCAGAGTCTATCCGTCTTGTTAATGCAATCATTCCAGTAGCTATGGCATTAGAGCAAGACATGAACATGAAATATATGAAGAACAGTTAAGGTTGACACTAACCCCACAGATTTGAATTTAAACTATCTTGTTATATTCTGCTCCAACTCCAGAGGTGGAATTTAGAAGGAACTGAAGCATGAATTAGCACGCATAAGACACCAAAGCTCTGTCCTTGCAAGACACAACTAATTGCAGCATTTGAATTATGTATTTTCCCCCAAGATTATTATCTTATTCTTTTATTTTTTCTTGTGCATGTAAATGAGTTTTACAAAATGTACTATGAATTAAGGTAAATCTGTCAGATTTCCAGTATGAAGGAAACTAGATCTATAAATTTATGGGCCGAATCCTCCTCCTACTGTAATTAATCCTAACTCCCATTGATTCTGTGGGATCTGGCCTTATATGAATGCCAGTCATAAATAATCCTTCTTATATTCAGTCCCGGGTTATGCCAGTTTCCGCTGCTATAAACCAGAGTATAAGCCTCCCGTCCTGTTACATACACACTTCACCTTGGAAGATCCTTCTGGAGGAGGATTATGGCAGTGTGAGGAGGATCCTACCACTGCTGAATAGTGGATGGAGCTGGCCAGGGATTGGCCTGGCTAGGGGGCTGATGAATGTACTGATTCAGGACATTGCCTATGGAGCCTCTGGGCTCAGAGGGAGCTGGGAGTGCAAATTGAAGCTGCTTTCATCTAGGGTGAAGACTTTCCTGTGGCAGAGCAGGGCTGAACTGAGACCTCCAGGTTTAGAAAGGTGAAAAACCCTAAACATTACCTCTTGCACCCAGAATCCACCTTCCCCCAAGTATCCTTGTCTGTACAGGCCCCTTCAAAGTGAGAGCAATGGCTTTAGAAAAATCTTATTGCTGCTTTGCATTCATTCTGCACCCACACCCATCCCCTTCTAATGTGAAGTAGTCAAATACCACAGTGATGGGTGTGATACAAACACACAGATAGCTCTGGAGATAGATCATCCTAGGGTACTGGGCAGAACTGTAGCCTCCTGACAAATGGTATGGTGATTAGATGGAGAAAAATCACACCGAAACTTGCTTTTGTGTGAAAATGTGCAAGAATAACTTCCCATGGGATATATTGGTGGCTTTTGCTCTCTCTGGCTAGTTTTGTTTAAAGGTGTTCTTTCCAAATATACCCTGAAAGCACATAACTGGCCATGCTTAGCTCTAGTTTTGCAGTGCTGAATCAAATTTATCATTTCCAATAGCCATGTTTATCTAGAGGCAAGTATCTGACCCATTATTAGAGAAAGTTGGCTGCGAACTCTGGGGACCAACGAGGATTTGTAGAGCTGGAGACATTTAAAAGACATTTACATTTCTTTCATGTAATTAAACCTCATTTATTTAAACAGAATGGGGAAAGGTTATCTTCTGACACCTGTGGGACTGACCTGTGTGGTTCTGAATGTTTCCCAAAGGTATGGCTCTGATCCATAATGATTTGAGGAGAAACTGAAGCTGCCCACTCTGAAAATGCTCCAGTTGGTTCAGAATGCAGCAATCACCTACATAGTCCATGTTGTGGCTCTTTGCATGAACTCCCTGTAGAATACCCAATCCAATACTTTTGCTTTGATTGTCAGGCTGAGCTAGTGGCTATAGCACTATTTTAGGAGATAGAAGACCTGGGTTCAATTTCCTACTCTGCCACAGAATTCCTTTATTTGACTGGCCTGGCCAGATTTTTTTATGGATTTGCCAGTTGCCAGAAAAATAATTTTATCTATTGGGGTTTTTTTATGTGGGTCTAAAGATTTGCATTATCACAATACACTGAGATATCTAATGTTAAAAGTTTCTGTGATGCTGCAGAGTTCCCACTTCCGGAGTTTAAATGACAGATCAAAATTGTTGGAAATACAGCAGCTGATTGCCCACCAACACGCAAGTCCACTGCACGTGTGTGAGAGGGTTTGAGTCACGTGAGATGTGCGATGTTGTCAATCTCATCTATAAGTGTTCTTTCTCTAGATACCATAAGTGACTGTTGAAGGGAGGGGGGTTGCAGTGTTGCCTTATGGTTGGGGTAGCGGTAGGCTTGCCTTGGAAGGGTGCTGAGTTTTTTGCATTTCAAAGGTGGTAACCCTAACTATAACAAGTCTGTTCTACTTGAACAATGGAATTGTCCACCAGAAGGGTGAGACTCCTGAGCACCAGAGAATGAGCTTTCCCATCAGCTGGACTAGCTCCAGGAACACATGTGGATGAGCACTAATCTCACGACTTCCAGAGCAAAGTGCAAAGATCACTATCTTGAGACAGACCACTACTGGAGCAGTTCTAGCAGGGATTGTATTTCAAGAGGTACAACCCCTCCCAGAGCTTCTGGGAGAGCAGGATACTGTCTTGGGGTCATGGCCTCCAAGTGAAAGTTCTTTGGAGCCAGGACCTTGTCATCATGCATTTGTTTGATCGTGCATTTTTGGCACTGCAGAAATAATAAATAAACAAAGGCAAAAATAATGAATCAATGAACTTCATTGTCAGCCTCTTCTTAATCTCTTGCTGAAATATGCATCCTGTTTCCAGGCCTATGTCCATGGTAATTAACTCAAACACGCAGCCAAAAAAAACAAAAACAAACCAAAGAGGGGGGCAGGATTGGGAGGAGAACGAAAACAGAACATGGAAGATGTAATAACAGAACTGCCTCTAAAAAGAATTTATCCCCAAATGTTCATCAGCTGCTCTCAATAAGCTCACTTTGGGATCAACATTTGGAAAAGATTGAGTAGGAGAAAGATTTGATAAAGATGTTAACAGATCAGAAATGGCAGCCACAATTCTGAGACTATTAAGGATGTGAAGCAATATCTATTTGTAGGACATGGTACTGCTTTCCATGATTAAATGATAAATGAGGAGAAGCAGAGCGGGCCCTGTTAATGTCACCCTTTTCATCCATGCAGGACAAGATGCTATTTTCCACACTGTGTGCCAGGTGCATACATGAGGGAGGATATTTTTAAATTTTAATGAGTAAGCAATGTCCACAGTCATCATTTGCTCCTTACTGAGATGGAAAACAACAGGATTGCAATATATTTGTATATTTGTAGAAGACCAGCTCTTCATAAATCTCAGTCGGTCCTATTTTTATCTACAATGAAACCTGCCTAACGCAGCCCTTCAAAGCCTCTCTGTGCCTTCCTGGAATGAAAGAGAGCAGGCCCTGAAGAACTTTATCTTGTCAGCTGCCTACGATTCCTAGGTTGTATGCAGAGTTGTTGCAGCCATGTTGGTCCCAGGATATGAGTGAGACTAGATGGGTAAGATAATATTAAGCTTGAAAGCATGTCTTTCACCACCAGAAGTTGGTCCAATAAAAAATATTACCTCCCCCACCTTGTTTCTCTAGGATGGCTAGGAACAGACGTGGCAGCTGCAGATCAAATGGCTGTAGCAGCTGTCTCGCCATGCCACTTTTTACCCAGCCGCAACCTTATCCTGGACATAGGAGCTTCTATGCCAGCCCCATGGTGCTAAGGCTATGGAGGGATCCCTCTACTATGGTAGGCAGCGAAGAACGATTTCCATTTGTTTTCTTTCCCTTGGGCGGCACAAAGCTGACTGAACAGAGCAGTGCACCTGTCCCATTGTTTTTAAACAATAACTATAGAAATGCTAATGAAACTTTACCCTGATGGAAAAGCTCACCCATAACACTTATTGTTTGTGTCCTATTAGAAGGAGTGTATTGAGTGCAGGGCCGGCTCTAGGTTTTTGAGATGGTTTTTTCCCCCGCCCGAAGCATGGGGGGAAAAAAAAAAGCTGGAGTGCCACCCCTTGAAAAGTGCCACCCCAAGCACGGGCTTGGTTTGCTGGTGCCTAGAGCCGGCCCTGATTGAGTGGTAAGAGCTGAGAGTCAAAACTCCTGGCTTCTGTCACTTACCCATTTTGTGACCTAATTCAGATAAATGCACTGTCGTAGGTGGAGAGCTAATCCAATACAGACCTGGGTTCAGTTCCTGGGTCAGCCGCAGTGTTGAAAAGTACCTCTGCAAATGACTGAACATTGCCCTCCGCAGTGACTCTGAACTTCTATTCAAATGTCATAATTTAGGGTAATATGCTTAAGGGCAGTACAATTTTCTTATGTATACTTTTTTTCCTTTAAAGGTGTCTGGCCTCTACTCTGTTTCTTTCTCAGCTGCTCCCCTTCTTTTAGGGAGGCAGTGCAATCTAATGGTTAGAGCAGAAACCTGGGCGTTGGGACTTTTGGTTTCTATCCCTGGCTATTGTCATTATTTGCTTGTCTAGCTTTGGGCAAGTCATTTGGGCCCCCCCTGCAAGTACTTACACACCTCAGGGAGTAGGAAAAATGGTCTAGTGGATTGGCTATTGGACTGAGACTCAGAAAACCGGGGATCAATTCCCTGCTCTGCCACAGAGTTCTGTGTGACATTGGACAACTCATTTAAACTACCCTGTGCTTCAATCCCCCACCTATAAAACAGGGACAAAAGTCCCCCACCTTGTTGGGATGATAAAACTCCAGTAATGATTAGGAATGGCTCGGACACTACCATCATGAGGGTGTAGATAAATAGGTTTGACATTTGCCCTGCAGGGGAATAAAAGAGCATACAGCAGTTAGAGTACAAGCTTCTACAGGGCTGTTAACCCCCATGGAGGTATTGGGCATGAGGCAGGACATGACTATTACCTATTTATTAAATACATAACTAGCTACAAGAGTATTGGATGGCCTAATTAAACACTGAAATATTCTTTGCAGTGGTCTTCAGGAACTTGGCTGAGAGAGGCTATAGTACTACAAATTACAGCTATCTCTGGGCACAATCTCATAACCATCAGCTACCCAGCATGGTGTTGTCTACCCCAATAGTCCCCTTGACTTCAGTGTAGTAAGAATTACAAGCGATAGTGTATGCCATAGGTGCCGACTCTGTGGGTACTCCAGGGCTCAAGCACCCACTGAAAAAATTGGGGGGCCTCAGCACCAGCAGGGCTGGATTAATCTTTTGGGGACCCCGGGAGCTGGACTCTGGCCCTCCTCTGTCTGCACTCTGCCCTGAGACCCCGCCCCCATTAGGCCTTTTCCCCCTGAAGCCCCACCCACTGCTCTGCCCTAAGGCACTGCCCCTGCTCAGCCTCTTCCCCCTGAGGACCCACCCACCACTCTCACAGGGGTGGAGAGGCTGAGAGGACCACCCAGCACAAACAAAAGTCAACGCCTGTGGTGTATGCAGTATAGTTGTAGCTATGATAGTCCCGGGATATTAGAGAGACAAGGTGGATAAGGTAATATTTTTTTATTGGACCACCTTCTATTGGGGAGAGAGACCAGCTTTAAGCCACACAGACCTGAAGAAGAGCTATGAGTGGCTTGAAAGTTTGTCTAACCAATAGAAGTTGGTCCAATAATAGATATTACTCACTCACCTTGTCTCTCTAATCGATAGTGTATGCAGGATTGAGCCTAATCACTCTTACCATTATCATTATTTATTAATGCCCCTACCCCAAAGTACTGGAAAAAAATTCTCATTCAACCATCCTTACCTTTTGTAGTCCAGACTCCTTAATTCTTTTCGAGATGGAAAGAGACAAAGTGGCAACATCTTTTATTAGACCAACTTCTGCTGGTGAAAGAGACAAGCTTTTGAGCTACATAGAGCTCTGCTTCAGGCCCCTGAAGCTGGGAGAAGTTGTTTTCTAAGCTACTGAGCAGTGGAAGAATACGGGCTATTAGCCACCAATTCATTTAATACCAATACCAGCACTCAAGAATGATCTTACTGTGACATTTTCAGGAGGTTTCCTAATTAAGTGAATGTATTATTGTGGGATGCAAATTCTAGCCTCTGGAAGATAACTAATTCCATGGTACTGGGAGCAATGCCCAAACCATGCAAGCAGTAGCATACCGGATAGGGCGGTCTGGGCACCCCCTGTTCAGGGAGGCTAGACCCCGTCCTGCCCCTTCAGCCCGAGGCCATGCACAGCACCACCCCCTCCACCCTAGGCACCCCCCTCTTGCCAGAATGCCCCAGCCAGCACAGCCCCAAACTCCAGCTGGCCTGCCAGCAGCCAGAGCAGCCCCCAACCCTGGCTCACACAACAGCACCCGGGACAGCCCGCCAACACCCGGAGCAGTCCAGAGGAGCCCCGAGCCCCAGCCCTCCCCGGCGGAGGAGCTCTGAGCCCCACCACGGCTTGGCCCCAGGGCTCTGGCAGGGAGCATTAGCAGCGGTCTGGGGAAGCTCAGCCTTCCCCAGAATCCATTAGCTGTGGCCCATGGGCTACGCCCACCTTTATATCCTGCCCTCTAGCAGGGAATGTGCATGTTATGACTCTAAAACTGCTAGAAGTTGCTTCCGTGTTGAAGCTGGCCTCGAGAGGAAATCAGATATATAGTATCTACCCTTTTTATGACTTTTATGATTTTCAAGAGTAATTGCCCATCATTAGTGTTAAACTGGCTATAAAAAGGGACTTAATGCACCATAAGTGAGTAGGGTTTTTTGATGGTTCCCATGTGGTATGAAATAGATAGTGGGGAAGGAAAAACAAAAAAGAGAAAGAGTCCCGAGTTCTGGAAGTTTTTTTTTATGTCAAGAGACTGTCTGGTGTCCAGAAAAGTGCTATAAATGGTAATAGAGTCCTAGGAGAACTCATTTTTTCCCAAATCCTCTTGTCAGTATTGCATCGATAAGAGGACACAAATCATGGTTTCTAAGCTGCAAGGTTGTGGAAACTGGTCATGACACGGGTTAGCCTTAAACACAGTCAGGTTTTAACTGTGATACACCATGGGCTTTTACAGCCATTGCTATTTAAAAGAGAGGCAATGCATCAGTGACAGTTCCCAGAGACATTCTGACGAAAGAACAGAGGCCGGCAGAATGCCTCTGGAAGCAATGGAGGAGAGTGAGCATGGGAATGAAAACTGTGGCATAAGGAGTGCGTCCTCCAGAACTGGCCTCAGTCACCTGATGATATGGAGGGAGGGGAACCAGGGCCCTACCCAGTTCAGAGCTACACCACCCCTTCTTCATGTCTTGTTCTCAGGCAATGCCAGCACCAAAGCCCTAATCCTGTGACTGGATCTATGTAGACAAATTCTTGCACCCACGTAGTGCCCAGCTAAAGACAATGGAGCTTCACATGAGTGCAAAAATTTGCCCGTATGGACCCCATTGAGAATCAGGGGCCCAGGAAATTGGTGCTCTCAGCATACATTCTGCACTGGGTTCTCCTTGCTAAAAACACATGGGCCCCTACCTTTCTCTTCCTAGTGCAATAGTTAATCCTGTCTCCTTGAAATATGCCTTAATTGCAGCCTGAGTTTTTAATTCAGTATTCTTTAATGTCAATGTATTTTTTCAGGAGTTCTAAGTCTACTTAACCTATTGAACTTGCTGTATGATATATATTAATTGATCAAACATTTTAGTAGGTTTCAGAGAAGAGATTAGATGTTTTTATGGCTGAATGTGACTTTTTTTAAAAGCCACCCAATCAAAGATTTTATCTCTAACCTTCCCATTCACCACATAGGCCTTTCTTTCTTAACCCTCTGCTGCCAAATGAGAAAAAATAGCTACCAAAGGTTTATAATAACATCATCCAAACTAAAATGAAATAAAATATTTCCATACAGAAAGGAAGAACAGAGCATAACATTTGCCTATAACCTAAGGTGAAATTTGTGAGGAAACAGGTGGTGGTCTTCTTATAAACTCCTCCCACAAAATAAGCTCGCCTAAAGATCACCTAAATCTCCCAGATGAGGGATAACTCCACACCGCAGGCACAGTGGAACTTTATAGCACAAGGGTAAAGCTCATCTGTGCAGGAGACAGAGTTTACTTGGAGGCTGATCCAAGACTGTGGAATGAACTCCCCCAGGAACTAAGGACTGTCACACCACCTTTTCTTCCAAGTGCAAGGTGCACTTCTTTGAGCTTGTCTTCACTAATATAAACACTAAACATCCTGCACATTAAAAACACTACACTGCGTACACAATTCTCAGCCTGGGAAGAGGATGGGGAAAAAAAGAATGAACCACATGTGACAAATGTTAGTCCTGTTGCTTATTGCACTGGAAGGTACTCAGATGGTAAGGTGATAAGAGCAGTAAAGGAGTTTATTTAGAATAGTAAATTGTGCAAATCTGTGATCTTCCTTTTCCTGTCTTAAATAAGGAATGAAATAATTAACAATGGTGATATTAAATTATCATTGGGAATCTGAGTCAACACCTCGTTTAGATGAATGTGGCAATTTGCACAAAGGCTATTTTCTAGGCTCTCTGCAGACTCACACAGTCATCACTGCGTACATCACACTCACTTCACAATTTTGAGGTTGTCTATATGTTGAGATTCTGGCAAACAACATAGCAGATTGAGTGTGGAGCCGGTACTCCCTACTGCCATGTCCTGGCCCAATCTAATCCCTGCCTATGGGTACAAATGTAAAATCATGGATACTACATGGCGGAAATACTCTTTTTCCTGACAGGTAGCAAAAGGATGCTGATTACAAGCAACACTCCAAGCCTGCAGCACACATTTCCTAGAAGCCTCCACTGGGTAGGCACTGGGATGCGGGAGATCTGGGTTTTATTCCTGACTCTGCCACTAGCCTGCTTGGGTGACCTTGGGCACATCATTTCAACACTATGTCCATCAGTTTCCTCATCTATAAAATGGGGATAGGGATACCAACCTCTTTTGTAAAGCACTTTGAGATCTGCTGATAAAAAGTGTTATACAAGAACTTGATATTATTATTACTATTATAAAAACCTGCCTCTCTTCCCCATCTTTCACACACTTTAAATAAGGACCCAGTGATCCAAGCTGGCATTTAACCAACGACGTGATATTGAATTTCATTTGAATTTCAATGAAAGGCAATGGAAAAAAAAACAACTATGCCTCAGGAGCAGCTGGTTTTTCTTAATTTTAACCAGGTGAGTTGTCCTGTTGAAGTCAATGGGACATAAGCTTGTGCCTGAACATAAGCATGCACTTTAGTACTTTGCTAAATCCAGGCCTCAGTGTTTATAAACAGACATCCTAGAGAGTGAAGCCCATTCTTTACCCACAAACATATACAGTACTGGCATTGGCAATGCAAGCCTCCCTCACACAGCTGCACCCATGGGATTATTCAACCAAGGGACTACAAATAGGGTGAGATGATTGGTCAGTCCTCATGACCCTGTCAGTCCTTGGAATCTCTGCTGAGAATGCCACGAAGGGTACCAGTCAGTGCCTAATGTGGTGGTACATTTTATTATTTTGATACTTGTCCACTGTGGACTGGACTATGCCCATCCTACTCATTTACACAGGGCACCAAACATTAACAGCATCTGGCAAAGCATCTTAGTTATCCCTGCTTTGTTCACTGCATTTGGCTACAGTAGCTTTGAGAGGCCAGAATCACTGATGGAAATCAATTTGGAGAATACTCTCATTTACTGAATGAATATATTTTGGCTTAGCTTCAAGGTCTATGCTGCTGCTACCTAATAGTTAGCGATGTGTAACAACTGAACCATAAGTCGTTTATATTAAAGCATAATATAAAATAATTGGGCAAGCCTTATATATATCGTGGATACTGGAGTGTGGGGAATATGATGGTAGCTGTAGCCTATGAATGGACTGGGGAGGAACGAGGAGAAAAGAAGAACCAATTAAAATATGCTAAATAATACTGTGATTCGGGCTGACTTTGCCTGCATTCTGGGCAGTCACCTCTCTGATTGCAAAAGGCAACAATCATGAATACTAAGGAATGGAGCAGACAGGAGCGCATGACTTTGGGTGGCTGCTCATAGCGTACAATGTGTAGAGCTGGTTGGGAAATGCTTTTAGCCCCATGGAATAATTTCTAGAAAAAATAGTTATTTTTTAGTATTTTTCCTCAGAATGTTTCAGATTCTTATCAGAACCCTCCCCTCCCCCCCAAAAAAAAACCTTGAAAATTTAAAATAAAATTGTTAACTGCAGAAAATTGTGGGGAAGGTTGTATGAAAACCAGATGTATTCAACAAAAGGGGGAAAAATGGTGAAAATTTCTCTGTCATCAAAAATTCATGCTAGCATTGACTGAATATTTTTGGCCAGTTTTAGATATGTGTTCTTTTGGAGAAGGTTATGATGAGCTGCCACTCTGGAGCTATTGGTTTAGAGTCCCTTTTTGTAATCTGATATGTCACGGTCCTAGGGAACACTAGACTGATTCTAAATGAGCATTGACACTATTCACCTGTATAAGAGAGAAAGAGGTATACATACATAATAACACACACAACTCACATGCACACCACCAATATCTCACATATACATATACAGTCGTATACACTTGTACAGAGTCACACATATCCTGCATGCATGCGTGCACACACACAAACACACACAGCATCACAAACTACAAAATAATTCTTTCTTAGCCACTGGAATTGCTATTAAACAAGCACCTCTTCTCATTCCAATTAATCACTTGGCTTGATCATTAGAGCTTCCTTTTGTCTTTATTTCCTCACCTCTCCTGTTCCCACTGTCCTTCTCTGACTGCTCACCTCTGACCAATCCATTTCTTATTGCAATTAACAGTCTAAAACATTCCCAAGACTCTCAAGAGTCAGACACACAAGCATAGAGTAGGGATGCAGAAATCTCACTAATATAAAAAAGTGTATTCTGATAGCATCCTTCATTTGCAGAACCTGAACACGGATAGGTTTATTTTATATTGTGCTCTCGTACAAACAACTTATGATTGAAAGCTGAATTATCTAGAATTATCTAATCACATGAATACACATCACCCAGAGACCAAGAACACGCAGGGACATGATAATGTGAAATTTCTTGACACTGGGGGGAGTTATTTTCTCTATTAGCCCGTCTATATAGGGAATCTGTTAGACTCACAAATACCATGATCAAGAAGGAACCCACAGCTCATCAGGGCATGGCTCCAATATGTAGCCATGGCCTCTAATTTAATAATGGGGGATGCTGCTATCAGACTTCATTGATCAGCACTTTGCTATAGTGCCTAGTCTTAGAAAGAGTGGGCAGAGTGTGGAACAATATATTTTATGGCCACTCTTCCTTCTCCCCCATCAGCCTCCCTTTTATGCCTCTGCAGAGAGCAAAGATATAACAACTCACATCTGGGAAGGAAAAAGCAGATCTAACATTCCCCTTCTCTCTTAGCTATAGATGTGGGGACAGCAGGTAGAAGTATATTGAGGGTAAAAAGAGAGGGATGCCCTCTCCTGACAGCATCTTATGGAAATCTCCATCCTTTGTCCTCATATGTTGGTAGTCTTCTGCTTTCAACAGAACCAGGAAATGTGCTGGCATGTACAAATAAAAATCAATAATTCTGAGGTTCTAGTATTCGGAGCAATAGGCATATGAGGATTATCGACTGGGAGGTGCAACTAAATAGAGGGTGTTTTAATCAACTCACATTTCTTATACAGGTTTCAGAGTGGTAGCCGTATCAGTCTATATCAGCAAAAACAACAAGAAGTTCAGAATTGCAAGGGAATTAAACTAGATAGTATTATAAGTTAGTTTCTCATGCACTCAGAGACAGATCCAGTTAATTCTTAGCTGGTTTTCAAGGGCCAATCTGTTTATCTTCAATGTCATCTTTAGTTACCCTAGATACTCCAAGTAGTCAGCACATAAATATTTCCATGAAATAAGCTCAGTGGATCTATAAAATGGACTGTGGAAAAATCCTGAGGTCAGTAAGAAGTGAATCCAAATGCTCTAGAGTGATTTTGGAGATGGTGTTAAAGATTGCAGAAAACAAAGCCAATAAACTGGTCACACTTCATTCTATTGGTATGGTCAAGCTGCCCCATAAACACTGAAGTAGCTTTTGCGTATGAAAACATGCACAAGCATAAACATAGAGAAGAAAAACCAAGAGCCCAAGAAATCAGAGAGATTTAATCATAACTTTCATGGCTGATAAATGTGTGTCCTGCAATAGACGATTATACAGCAAAAATTATAAATGATCAAATCTTTTGGGATGCTGAACCTTTCTGGATTAGGCTGAATTCATTGTTTCAAAGGTAATTAACTGACTCACGGCCTGTCCTTTCAATTTGTGTTCTGAATGGTGCAGTAGAAACTGAAGAAACTTGGCAGAAAAATTGAAAGCCCTCTTCTATTTTTGTTGCTGGAAGGAAAGATAAATATATTAGGTCCTTTTAGAATGTTGCTATAATTTGCTATCAGTTTGAAATGCTACATGCAATGAAATTAAAACACCAACATATGTGAAAGACTTGGAGATATACATTGTAAGTAAAACATGTTTTAGCTTAACTTGTACTAAGAATGAATTTTATTCTATATAATTATGGCTGTACTGTATTGATTTAGACAGTAATTCAGTGATAGACCTTATGGTAGCACTTCTAGCTTTCTTTTGTTCTGTTTTTTTAATCTGTTCTGCTAGGTAGCCAATCATTTCAGGTCATGCTTGAGAGACATGTTAGGGATAGTTGACCATGTTCAAGATAAATTGAGACCTTCATTAATATGAGCATGGACATCATTTGTATACTCTTCTCCCAACACTTCCCTCAACCCCTGACTCTGATCTTTAGGATCAAAAGATATATTCAATGTCCATGTTCATTGAATCTCCCCCCCCCACCCCCCCGCCCGAATTGAGCCAATATGGATGCTAATTAGTGCTAGTCATGGTGATATTTTTATGGAGTGACATTTTTCTATTAGGAACTGGACTGAAACCACCTAGACATATAGGCTACTGAATAACCATCAGTTGGATACAACTTTCAGTCACTACTAATCTGAATTAGTTACAAACTAGTGATCTAGAGATGAAAAGTCTGTTGACCGGCCTTGAGCCGTCCATCCTCTTTTTCATTTTTTTTTCCAAATAGGACTTCTCTGAATCCATTATAACTACCAATTTTCCACATCCATAATCAGAAGTACTTCCTTACCCCCTACACTTATTTTTTTACCACTTTCATCCACTGTTGATAAGCACTAATTAGCTGAAGAATCTTTATCTGATGTCAGCAGCTCATGGATAATGCAAGTTGTGTGATCCTTTCATGCTGCTAGTGGTGTTTTTGATTATTCTCATGTCATTCAACATGAAACACTGTGATTCAGAGTCTGGCATTGCATGCCTTTCTGCATTTTGACAAAAATGATCCTTCCCTTGGGCCTGGTTCTTAGCAGAGACAGGTGAAAGGATCTGGATAAAATATGGACTGATGTGAATCTTCACACAAAATTCAAAGAGACCAATTTTTTTTTTGAAGTGCAAAATAGTTGTGTATGTTTTTTAAAAAGTATGTTTTTCTTTTCATTTTTGTGAACTTCTACGTATTTCTGGGAGCCAGCCAGGAGTTGAAGGGCTCAAATATAGTGTTTGCAAGGCACTTAGGTCCACTCCCTAATGAAGTCAATGGGACTTTTTCCATTGACTTCAGTGGGCACTAGATCAGGTACTCTGCAAGATTCAATGTTGTAGGTCTCACTATCCAAATGTTAACTTCATGAGGGTTCAACCATCCTGCCCAGTAGAAGGATAAAAGAGTATGCTTTTTTGCTGATGATAAATTACTACCAAACAGGTATGGAGTAACATTGAGAGGCCTACCTCTGCTTCCCATTTATAAAGCAAACACTTAAAAAGTAATCAAAAGAACCAGTTTTCTAAATATATTTCTACCAAACATGCACAATGATGATACTCTTTCTTTCTGTCTGACTCTGTCTTCTTTTCAAGGTAGAGAACATCAATATTGAAAGATAAAGTGAAAGAATTCTAAGAAAATCTGGAATCAGACTTGAATTTCAAACACTTAAAAGTCTGAGTGAATTGTGATCTGTGGTTTTGGTTTGGTCCTATTTATAATTTTAATGTATGATCCCAGTGGTAGAGAATACATTCAGTTGCATCTTTATTTGCCATCACTTTGATAGCAACAACATAATGTGGCCCTTCGTTTTTAGCCTTTAACTGAGATAAACGATGATGACAGGTAGCTCCCTTTAAGTGAAATTAATGCAGTTGTTTTCCATTCTATAGGAAGTCTTGTTTATTTGGATGAAAGAGAAAACAAGCATAATAAGAACACTTTTCTCATCCAAGAAAAAGGATAATAACCTTTGCTGTTGGGTTAGAGAGGTTGATTGCTAAACCAATTAACCTAACAATTATGCAGTAAAATATACTCTGTGCGAAACAATTTTAAACAACAGGTTGCTAACATATGGCATGCCAAAGCATGCATATAAGAAGAGAATAGTCAGCAAAAGCTCAGGACATTTTAAAGACAATTGCATTGAAACATGAAGTCTTATTTTAATGAACCATTTTAAAGAGATCCACTGATTTGTATCAAGTATGTGTTTACTGGTATATGCCAAGAAAATGAAGGCTCCCTAAGGGCATGAAATCAGGCTTCAGAATTAGCAAATGTAATAACGAATCCCATCTGTGACCTGGAGACACTGAGAAAAAAAGAAAAATAAATGACTTTAGTGTATATACATGAGATATTGTATTGAAAGAAAGTCTATGGCAGTGGTTCTCAACCAGGGGTACATGTACCCCAATGGTATGAAGAGGTCTTCCAAGGGTACATCAACTCATATAGATCAGAGATTCTCAAACTGACTGAGTGAGTTTGTTTTAATGGGGTCACCAGGTCCCCTGTTAGACTTGTTGGGGCCCAGGGCAGTAAGCCAAAACCTGAGCCCTGCCTTGAGTGGCTGAAGTCGAAGCCCAAGCTTTTAAGAGAGGTGAAACTTGGTGTATGCAGGACAAATCAGACTCCTGAAAGGTGTAGACTACACAAATTGTGACTACACATTTATTTTTATTTACAGTGCTGCTGGTGATGCACTGGAACACATCTATATGTGCATGTGCAGGCTAGCAAAATACACTCTAGCTCTCAATTGTAAAATTGAAAAGCTAACGTGATAGCATTTCATAAGAACTAAATGACCATTTATTCATAAGCTGAAGAGGAATTGCATGGCACCTATTCTTTGCTGCCAAATGGTTTTCCCCAAGATGAATGTTATTACTGAGAGTATTAAAGGAACTAATGATCTCTGCTAATGTTCGGTAACACTTTCCACTAAATTTGATGTTCCAGTTCTGTAAATAACTGTTGCTAAATAAGATGCTGTGCCCTCTACTCCCAATCTAGACAGAAACTTAAACACATGCTTAATTTTCACCATGTGAGTAGTGTCTAGTGGTACTGCTCACTGGCTTAAAGTTAAGCATACCCTTAAGTCCCTTTCTGGATCAGGGTCAGCATACTGAGACTCTCACAAGGATGAGTCCTAAATATGTAATACATCACTAGAGAGGAAGAAATAATTGACCAACAATTTCTGGATAAGGTTCCTTGCACAGTTAACTGTAACAGTTAACTGATATTTATGCCTTATTAAGTGGGTATGAAATAATTAAACTTTAATCAACTATAAGCATGTTGCAAAACCATTGCTAAATGTTTAACATGTTATTGAACAGGATAAACTAATTTCTACATCCATAACCTTGTATTACTATCTATTATTATGCTCTGTACTAATGTGATATATTACACTTATTGCTGACAGGTATATAGGCTAGTATTTGGATCCAGACTATAGCAGTGATTTTTTGCGATGCTAATTAGAAATCTATCTATTAGATGTCGATTATATTAGTGTTTGGGAATCCTAATTAGAATATCTATCTGTCTAGCTATCTGTCTAGCCTACCAACCTGGTAGCTAAATGCAGACAATGAGATACAAAATTCAGGTACAGATTTCAGATTCAGATACAGATTTCCTTGAAAGTTCAGCAGTGTTTTCATTTGTGATTTTGCTCTGAAGCATGAGCAAGAGAAGTGCAACATATGAAATTCAGATACAAATGCTGATAGATTCAAAACCTCCCCAAAGTTTGTTCAGATCTGGGGTTTTGGTTCATGCCCATTTCTAGTCTCTGCAAGTGACCTGCTAAATGTCTTATGAATATCAGTTGTGCTCTCTCACACCTCTCCAATCCCAGGCAGACTGCTAGAGCTTCTAGGATCTCATTTCTGGTTTTTACAGGGATCAGTGCTAGCTGTCACACCTTTCACCTAGATTGTAGAGGTGCTTTGGAGAGTGATGTGGTCTTTGGGAGCTTCTCCTCTGAGCTCTAGCTGCTTCTCTCCCAAGTCCCCATAAAGGGGATTCAGAATGTGCTTGTATCTACTAAAGATCTTCTTCCTCTCCCAGCACTGGATATCCTGTCTCCTGGTCACTTCAGAGGCAAGTGCAAGGTGCTGCCAGGGAAAAAGCACCAGTGCAGTAAGGATGTGTCAAAGAGCTTCTTCTACCACTAAGCTTGTTTTGAAGAAGGGCACAGGAGGACTCTCAGAAGATGAGCAGCTGAAAAGACAGACATATTGTATATCACCTCATAGTATTTGGCTTCATTCATCTTGCTGAATAGGGTCACTACTTTTCATATATGGGACATTTAAATTTTGGTTCTAATCGATCATTTATTTTAAACCCTGTGGGCTAGATCCTCACATGGTGTAGCTCAATTGGTTACAACCATTGACTCTAGCTGAGGATCTGGCCCTAACACTACCTGTAGCACTGCTTATGAAAGTCAGTGAAAATCCCAAGGCAACTGTTTGACTGTTCATAATGAATAACAACACCCAGAAAATGACAGTAGTTGTTCTTTATAAATTATTGCATATGGTTCACAGTGTTGTTCTATTACACAGTTTAACCTAATGAGAGATTATTTGAAGGGCTGTAATTAATACAGATTGGAACACGAATAGCTGCACAAATGAATTAACTAAATTAAAACCCATCCTCTTCCAGTTATTTATTCCTGCAGCTCTTCATGGATCATCAATGAGTGCCATTTTAAGAATTATCACTAGTGTATTGGATGGATCACAAAAGAATTGTATCATAAAGATGCCATGATGATGGCACATTAGAAATGGATTGTCTAGCAGCACAGGGACAGAACTGAAACTGCTAATGGACTGTGCTCTAGTGTTAAGAGTAGGGGTCTGGCATGCAAGAGATCTGGGATTTATTCATGGCTTTGCAACTGACTTACTGTGTGACCCTGGGCAAGTCTTTTAACCCTCCCAGTATCAACAACACGTATAACAATAGCTAGCCACCTCATATAAGGTGTTCTGAGGCTTAAATAACTAATGCTCATAAATTGTTTTCTTGTCATGGGATGAAAGGAGCTATAGAAGTACCAAGTATCAGCCCCTAGCAAGTTCTTAACTCTCAGCTTCCCCAGATTTCAGTATACCACTCAGTTCTACAATAGACATTTCTCTGTAACATTTAGGCAATGACATTCTGCACCTGGCATATAGCATTTTGATGAAAACCAAACTCAATTCTTACCCTTAAGGACTATAAATGAATCTCGATATTCTATCTCAGTACTTATATGGCACCCATCGATGTAATATCTGAACATCTTACCAGCATTTATTAATTTACCTTCATCAGACCCATTTGAGGTAAGAGAGTTTTTATTAGCCCCATTTTACAGGAGAATGGAAGCAGAGAAGAATTAAGGACCTAACCTAGACACCTTTGTATTCGATGGAAAGACTCCCATTGATTTCAATGGCCTGAATGATTTTTCCACAGTTACACAAGAAGTCTGTGCCAGAGCTGGAAACTGAACCCAGATCTCCTGAATCCCAGTCTGCTGCCTTAACCACAATGCACAAAATATGAAGGCAATGTAAATGTCACATGGCTTGGTTTAAATTATTTAGAAAAATGTCCATTATGGCCATGAATTTTAAAGGCGTAATAGATTTTTCCTTCTAAAATAACATATTCACCAGCGAAGACAAAGACATATACTCATCATATGACTGTCTTCAGCCAATTGTGAGTCAGGTTTTTCTTCTTTTTGTGCAACAATTTAACTTAGCATCAATATTGTGCAAGCAGGACACACTGTTCATTACACCTGCACTAATGGCTCATGTGTGACCTTATGTTCTCAGTCAATGTACAAATGATTAACTAACACAATTAAAACATCATCCTTCATCAAAATAAAGCTATTGCAAAGAGCTGTGTCTCTGTCCTACAGCAATCAGTCAAAGCAGCTGAGTGTGCATGCTAATAAACATGTCACTTTCCTTCTGTTTTCCATAGGAAAATAGGGTAATACCAGAGTAAAGACAGGAACAGGAACAGCTGGAGCAGATAACACACTGTATGCCTGTTCATTGGCTCCACTTTCACGCTAGATACAATAATAGGTAGTACTCATGGGCGGCTGGTGAACCACCACGTTCGGGGAGGCTAGCTCACCCCGCCTGACCCCTTCCGCCAAAGGCTCTGCCCTCCTCCCACCACCAGCTAAAGCCCTGAGTGCCCTCTTCCCTGCAGCTGGAGAAGCCCCAGCTTGCCCACTCCAGCCAGCCCTCCTGAGCACCAGGCTGGCCCCAGGGTCGAGCTGCCAGCCTGACCCCTCTCCCCCGGCTGGCTTCAACGCCATCCCAGGCTGCTCCTGACTGTCGGCGGGCCTGAGCTCAGGGCAACTGACTGGAGCTGAGCCCCCACGGGCTTCAGGTGGAGAGGGAGGGTGGGGCTTTCGGGGCACAACATGAGTGGGGCACAGCCTCAGTCAGGGGAGGCCTAGCCTGTCCTAGCCAGAGCCGCCCAGATGCTGGGGGCAAGTGGGGCAATGTGCCCCAGGCCCTGGGCAATATACTATACTATAGTATTGCAACTTTTTTTTATGGAAGGGACCCTTGAAATTGTTTCACCCCAGGCCCCCTGAATCCTCTGGGTGGCACTGGTCCTAGCCTATGATACCTGCTACCCATGGTAGTAATGTAGTGAACAGATTTTTCTTCAGTGATGTTGCAGATTATTCTCCTCTCTTCTGAGTTTCCCAGACAGAGCACCTAGTCAGGAGCCCACTGAAAACATCCTCCTCTTTTGGGGATGGCAATGGAAATCATCAGGTCACCAGGACATAGTAGAAACTGCTGCTAACATGTCTATTTCTTCACCCTTTAGCCCTGACTTTCAATCTTTCTAAAGTGAAAGTGAGCTTTAGCGTCATCGGGTGCTGTAGGATTAATGTCCTGTTCTGGATAAATCCCCTTTGTTCCAACGAAAGAGAGAAAGAAATGTTTCTAGAACATTTCATCATTGTAATTATGTATGATGCATATTATGGTTGTACCTAGAGACCTCAACCAGGCCATGACCAATTTTATTAGGCATTGTGCAGAGCTGTGTTAAGAGAGAGTCCATGCCCCAAATATTTTACAGTCTTAATTTAAAATAAGATGTGATGTGTGACTGAAAGGGGAAGAGAGGGAGAGGATGGGATAACAGTAATTTGAGCATGTGTTATCATAGATTATCACAGATCATAGAATCATAGAATATCAGGAGTAGGAAGGGACCTCAGGCGGTCATCTAGTCCAACTCCCTACTCAAAGCAGGACCTAATCCCCAACTAAATTATCCCAACCAGGGCTTCGTCATGCCAGGCTTTAAAAACCTCTAAGGATGGAGATTTCACCACTTCCCTTGGTAACCCATTCCAGTGCTTCACCATCCTCCTAGTGAAATTTTTTTTTCCTAATATCCGACCTAGACTTCCCTCATGGCAACTTGAGACCATTACTCCTCATTCTGTCATCTGCTGCCATTGAGAACAGTCTAGATCCATCCTCTTTGGAACCCCCCTTCAGGTAGTTGAAAGCAGCTATCAAATCCCCCCTCACTCCTCTCTTCTGCAGACTAAATAATCCCAGTTCCCTCAGCCTCTCCTCATAAGTCATGTGCCCCAACCCTCTCAACATTTTCATAGTCCTCCGCTGGACTCTTTCCAATTTTTCCACATCCTTCTTGTAATGACCCTGAGGCTGGCAAGGAGCCAGCCTGGTCACTGGCACAAGTCAGAGAAGCCTCCAGGCTGCTCTAATGTCTTTAACACCCCCACGGCCATCGCGCCAGCTGGAGAGTGCCAGAAAGCAGCAGTGCTCCAGCCCAATCCCTTTCTTGTTATGCTCCATTACAACAGCAGTGGGGGAGGTAGCATAGAAACAGCTCTGCCGGATCTCTGTTATCCAGGGATAGCCAGCTTTATGATCACTTCAAGATTCGGGGAGTTCAGTAGAGAGAAAAGTGAAATGCAACCAGGGCCGTCTCTACAGTTTTTGCCACCCCAAGCATTGACAAAAAAACTGCCGCCGCGGATGGCAAAAGGGAGAAGCTGATGCTGATTTGCCACTGCGTCCGGTGGAACAGAGAAGCTGCAGCCGAATTGCCACTGTGGCCCCTTTCTAACTGCTGCCCCAACCACCTGCTTGGAACGCTGGTGCCTGGAGCCGGCCCTGGATCTGTTCCGGAAGTTTGGATCCGGAGCGTCAGTTCAGGCCAGTTGCTTGTATTCAGGATACTAAATCAATATCAATTAGTCCCGCAACATAGCTATCCTTATTACTGTAATCATTACTGTTCAGCCTAACAGGCTCTGTGCTAATTTTCATAGGCAAAATGGAACTGATATTCAATCCTGACTTCCAAAACCAACATTTTTCCAGCGGCAACCTGTTGTGGTTCTTTTAGCAGAAGTCAAATGTTTATAGTCATTCGGTACGCAAACAGAGAACCGGTTGGTAGAGGAGGGAAACAGCAGGCAAATTTGCTATTTGCTCTCATGGAAGCCAGTGAAACTGGTTTCTGCAGCTTCATTCTGAGCTCTTGCCTTGTCTGATGAAAAGCTGATCTTTCTGCTGAAAGTCCAATTTTAGTTCCCATTTCTCCAGGTAGGAGCAGGGCTGGCCTTAGGGGTAGGCAGGCTGGGTCACCGCCCAGGGTGCCATGCTCAGGGGTGCGCCTCCTCCCCCCGCTGCTCCGCTCTGCTGGCATCTGCTGCTCCTGCCCCCCCCATCTTGGAGCCACCCCTTTCCAAGCTTCTTGGGACCAGGAGCCTCCTGTCTGCTGTGCAGAGTGTGGGGAGGCTGATGTCGGGGTGGAGAGAGATGGTGACAGATGTTCCTCAGATGTTCTTGTTAACTGCTGGAAATAGCCTACCTTGCTTGTCGCCATGAAAGGTTTTCCACCCTCCCCCCCCCCCGCTGCTGGTGATGGCTCATTTTAAGTGATCACTCTCTTTACAGTGTGTATGATAAAACCCATTGTTTCATGTTCTCTGTGTGTGTATATAAATCTCCCCTCTTTATTTTCCACCAAATGCATCCGATGAAGTGAGCTGTAGCTCACGAAAGCTTATGCTCAAATAAATTTGTTAGTCTCTAAGGTGCCACAAGTACTCCTTTTCTTTTTGCGAATACAAACTAACACGGCTGCTACTCTGAAACCAATCAAATAATAGTATCCTTCTAGAATGTAAATTTAACTTATACTCATTTTAGCAGTGGCAGTTTAAAAAAAATAGTTAAAGACATAACTTTAAACACTGTGCAGATGAAAGTCGCTTTTTTCAAGTTGTATTTTAGATATATTTGTAAAACAACTTAAAATTCATACAAATATAAATATAGTTCCAAGTATGATACTAATAGTAACGATGGGGTCAAATGTTCGTACATGATGGTGACTGGTAAACAAATCCCCAAAAAAGTCTGAAATGGTGCCCCTGGTGAGCCAGGAGTGGCCAGAGGGCTGTGGGATGCAGCCCTCATGCGACAGCGCAGAACCTGCCTTGAGCTCCAGGCCAAGCCCCAGGTACCATAAGCAGCAGCACAGAAGTAAGGGTGGCAATACACCATATGCCAGGCCACCCTTACTTCTCTGCTGCTGTTGGCAGTGGCGTTGCCTTCAGTGCTGGGCGCCTGACCAGCAGCAGCTGCTCTCCGGCCACCCTGTCAGTGCTTAATTTGTGTGGGGTTGTGCTCTGGCACCTCTTTCAATACAAATTAAGCCCTGACGGAAGGCAGTGGGGCCTGGTAGGTGATGGAGGTGGGGGTGGGGAGCCTGGGAAGCCCGTGGGAAATGGGGCAAAGGGGTTTTGGGGGGGCACCCACAGGCTGGGGGTGCCAAAATGCAAGTTTGCCCAGGGCGGCATTTTCCCTAAGGTCGGCCCTGGGTAGAAGAGTGTCCTTAGTGATTGATTTGTGAAATTTCTAGACGTTGAAGAGTCACATAAAGGGTCTCTAAGCTGCAGCTCAAGACATGCAGTGTCATCACACTGATACAAAGCAGAAGAGAGATTAAAAAATAGAGATAGGAGGGATCCAAACACATGCCCTGCCTGGGAAGCCATTGAACAGGGAATGGACAGTTAGAAAGGGAAGTTTGTTTGTCTGAACGCATCACCTGTGCCTTCTTCTGGAAAGAATGTCCTCCCTAATCTTTCTATAGATAAAGGAGATTCAATTCTCCTTCAGCTGCGAGAGTAGAACCCTGTTTTTCTGGTCCTTGGTTTTATCCTGGCTGATGAAAGTAACACGCATGTGTGGTGGCTGCCATCTTGTCCCACATCAAGGGACTAAATCACAGACCTCTAAAGCAAAAAGCAGGAGTCTTCTCAGCTTGAGCTAAAGAGACAGGGTCTGTAGGTCTATGGATTCTGCACATCATGGGCTACATAACACATACTGACCAGTGGGTTATATGGGCAGCAACAATATGCAGAACAACTGACAGTCATGAAGCCATAGGTACCCAGAGAGAGTTCTGTTACACAAGCAAGACAAAACATGGGGCTCACAGCATGAAGCTGTCTAAGTAGAGAACTCTAAGTACTTTATAGAGGTAAAGCATAGGATGCGGTAGAAAGACTAACGCAGCTCACTTGGAGGTTGTGACGGGGAGGGCAGATTGGGCTCACTTGGAGGTTGTGAGGAAGAAGGATCTATGGGGAGGATGCAGGTGAGGGAGAGCATCACCCTTTGTGGATGCTTCACTAAGGCAGGAGCATGGAGCAGGAGATAACTATATCTCAGATAACTCTAGGGAGCAGGATTAAGAGGGCAGTGCCCTGCTTCTCCTCCTCTCCTGCAATGCTGCTGCATTCATTTTTAATCTCTTCTTCTTGACCCTAGTCACCTGATTCATTCTAATACATTAGAAATTACTTTTCCCTCCCCATAACATTAATTTCCTCAGAAAAGAGTGTCAAAGCAAACAAAATAAAAATAAAAAATGGATCTTCACTGTATGTCAAGGCAGGGGTGGAGGGGAATGACATTCTCTAAAAAAAACGGCTGTGAATAATTCATACAGCACATTCTAATTCTGTGCAGGTCCTGAGCTAGGCAGAACAAGAGCGTTATATTTGCCTTTATATATTAATAATGTTTCATTAGTCATTATAGAGATGTGCAAAGCAAAGTCATTAAGCTTATTACAATGTTGTATTAGCACTACTTCATGGTTCGATTACCGTACAGCAGACCATGACTACAGAGGATTTCAATTCCTCCCACAAGAGCTTCTGGGGCCGGGTTTGCTGTTAGAATCTCTGCCGAGGCAGAAGAATTGTTATGAAATAGCAGCTCTGGACTTCTAGGGTACAGTTCGTAAAAAGTGATTGATTCATTTGAGGGTTCAGTGCTTTGCACTACTGCAGCGGAATATCTGGGCTTCCATTAAATTGCTCCCTTTTGGCTTGATACTAAGCAGCCCTCCCGCCATTGTGTGCGGGAGTGATTGTATAGCAGCTATAATAGGCTGAATCAACCAAAAGAGTGCTGTTAACTCCTTATCCATTATCAAAATGTGGACTTTAAAATGAATTGTCATGGTGTTGAAAGGTACAAGAGTGGCAGGTCTGAAGAGCAAAGGGCCTGATCCAGTAAAGAACTGAGAACCTCACAGGAAGTGCCAAGTACTCTTAGTTCCTCTTAGCTGCATAGAACTCCCAGGAGCTTGTCAGCCACCTGCAGGAGTGGGGCTCTAATCTAAAGCATAGTGAAGTCCTTCTGCTAACTTCAGTGAGCTTTGGATCAGGCTCAGAGCACTTTATCCACACAAGAAGTCATAGGTTAGAGGCAGGGCAAGCTTTTTCCCACCTCACTGGTCTCCAATGTGCCTCCACCCTGATTAGAAGGATTCACCGTTAGAATCATAGAATATCATGGTTGGAAGGGATCTCAGGAGGTCATCTAGTCCAACCCCCTGCTCAAAGCAGGACCAATCCCCAACCATAACGTTGTAGGAAGGGAGTTTAGAGACCAAGACCTGTTCAGTTTGTAGCATTTATAATTGGTCCAAAAACGCATCAAAAAATTTTCACTGGAAATTTCACCAAAATTTTTCATCAATATTGTTGCATTTTTTGAAAAATTCCAACCACTGTGCTGCAAGCTGGTTTTCCAAAAAAAAAAAAAAAAAAAAAATAGAACATGTTTGAGAATTTGCCAGCCAGATTTGAAATATTCAAAAGTTTTTAACTCATTTATCTCGACGGAGCCTGCTAATAAGGATGAGAATTTTCATTTGTAATGTACTGTGAAAGCAATAAAGAACATATTTGTCAATAATAATGTGCTCATTACAACAAAGGTTGTACCACAGCAGCTTAGCTGTTTAGCATATTAATCAGGTTTTATGCACCCAATTTAGTACTTTAAAAAAAAACAAATATACACCGCAGTAACTTGTATGAGCTTTGGACTCTGTTGTATATATTCTTTTGCAAGAATACCATGTGCCACATTAATACCATTTGTTAATAAGTCTCTGATCCTATTGACAACAGCATGATGTAAAGGAAAGGTGGGCTGTGAAATATTAGGATAAACTTGGTTGAAGTAACCAGGATGGGGCCAGATTCTACCCTCAGTTACACCTCAGTGTAACACACTGGCTAAATAAGTCTTTGCTCTGGTCTAGCGGCTGGACCACATAAAGAAGAGGTTTATGAGTCTGCTACTGCCTCTGAGCTAATGAAGCTGGTCTTCTAGCTCTGACTATAAAGGCTCATCCTCAGAGGCCGTTGTGGAGAAGCTCAATGAATTCTTTGCATCTGTCTTCATTGAAGAAGATATGGTGGAGATCCCCACATCCAAGCTATTCTTCTTAGGTGACAAATCGGAGGAACTATCCCAGACTGAGGTGTTGATAGAGGAGGTTTTGGAACAGACTGGTAACTGGTAACCTGTGGAATTCATTGCCATGGGATGTTATGAAGGCCAGAAGTATAACTCGGTTCTAAAAAAGAATTAGATAATGGCTAGTAGCCAAGATGGTCAGGGATACAACCATGGAAGGATATGATTGATGTCTATAACATCATGACTGGTGTGGAGCAAGTAAATACGGAAGTGTTTCTTATTCCTTCTCATAACACAAGAACCTAGGGGTCACCAAATGAAATTAAAACAAAAGGTTAAAAACAAACAAAAGGAAATACTTCTTCACACAATGCAGTCAACCTGTGCAGTCATTGCAATGGGATGTTATGAAGACCAGAAGTGTAACAGGGTTCAAAAAAGAACTAGATAAATTCATGGAGGAGAGGTCCATCAATGGCTATTAGTCAGGATGGGCAGGGATGGTGTCCCTAGCCTCTGTTTGCCAGAAGCTGGGAATGAATGACAGGGAAAGGTTCACTTGATGATTACCTGTTCTGTTCATTCCCTCTGGGGCACCTGGCATTGACCACTGCTGGAAGACAGGATACTGGGCTAGATGGACCTTTGATTTGACCCAGTATGGCTGTTCTTATGTTATTTCTTATGTTCTTAACCAGGGTCTGACCCAGTATGGTCATTCTTACATTCTTAAGTTAAAGATTTGTGGAAAACCTCACCAATCCTTGGGTTTGTTTCACAGTATTTTTGCAAGTTAAACTGTATGAAATATGTATGAATTTTTTCTGTAAAAGTAACAGATGCAAATATTTCCCCTCCCCAGGAAAAACATATTTTTGTGTCCCTCTTCTCTCCTACCCCAATATACGCCGGCTACACCTCCTGATCTGAAACTCCTGAGAAGTGTAGCTCAGACTAGGGTCAATGGCCTATTTCAGACAGACCAGTATGATACAGTAGACAATTCAAAATGAGAGCGAAGGGAAAACCCTTGTATTAACAGCAGTGTAGGAAGGATAAAGTTTGTTTCATCATGAACAATGGTGTGAAGTCAATTACTATTATGTGTGTTACAGTATTGCCTCGGAACCCCACTCAGAACCATATTGTGATACACACTATAAAACTAATGAAGAAAACAGTCCCTGCCCCAGAGATCTTACAGTTTAGATGTCAGTTAGGGCAGGGCAAATGGATGAAATAGAGAAAACAGGCATGGGAGTGAGTGACAGGGGAATGAGGTAACAATAAAACAGAGAGTTTAATATAACTGCATGGACTGACGGGAGCAGTTAGGGGAAAGGATTGGAAGGAAAATAAGGTGAAAGAAGAAGAAGAATGGGCCTGATCCAGTTCCCCCTAAAGCTAATGCGAATGGGGTCAGATCCAATGAGAACAGAGGTGGAGAAAGGAGTGGAATTTAGCGGTAGTTTGTAGAGGAGTCTCAAAACTTGAATTCAGCCCTACAAAAGACAAAACCAAGGAAGGTTGTTGAGGAGAGGTAGTGCCCTGGGTGGAGCCTGGGGGGAGGATGATTCAGAAGTGGGTTCAAAAGTGGGGTATTTTAGGCTGTCTGGAGGAGAGAAAGGCAAGATGTAGGAAAGCTAAAAAGGATGTTACAGGTTTCCTGGGTTTTACACTACTTTCTGCTTATGGTTCTGCTCATGTCAGCTGCAAAACCGTACAAACATTTAAAAAAAATTAACCAAACTTTTTGGAAACTCAGGTCCAGTTTGATTTTTGAGTGAAAGTTTGGATCTCTTCTCATTTACTTGTGAGATTAATTCACCCATCCCACAGTAGAATATTGGAAAGATCCAACAGAAAATGCATCAAATATTATGTCTATGAAGATTGCAATAAACATGCCAGATTATCAGCCCATTTTAGTGTAGCTACATGTCTGTCACCACCTGAAAATTTACACCACCTAAGAATCTGATTCAATATTGATATAATCAGAATTTCAGCAATTGTGTTTGCATATTTCAAAAGAAAAGGAATAGTAAGATGGCTAGATAAGAGTGTAGGTGGCTTATTATTTCTGCTGTCCTAAATTAGGGCCCTAGCCAGCTCCCATTAAAATCAGCTGTAAAATATCCATTGACTTCAGCGAGAGTCAGGATCATAGTTAGATTTCAGAAGCATGTCCACTTTAGAATAACATAAATAGCATATTTAACTGCACTTTATGTTATTGAAGAAAGAAAGTATGTGAGCACTAGAGATGCTGATGAGCTCAATGTGCTTGAGTGTCCTAATGTATTGAAACAAGAGAGAGTTAGCTGCTCTGTAAATAGTAAGATTGTTTTTACAATTTTGCTCTTACAGTGAGAGGGGGGAAATTCTATGCCAAAAGTAGACGAACTGTATTTCCACTTGGGATTGGAAAAGAGCAATACATGTCAAATGTCTTTCCAAATGATCATATCTCAGAAATCTGGGATTTGTTTTATGGAGGGCAGCAGATTTGCCTGTTGGATTTATGTGGCGTCTGAAAACGACAGAGAAAATGGAATAACGAGTGAATGGAAAAATGGAAAATATGAGCATTGCAGCATTTCTACGGGCAAAAGACCCCACAGTATTCCCTAATGTTTGTTACATGGATTTTCTTCTAGGTTATTTGATTGGCAAGACATTCCTAACCCACTGAATTTTGAATCACTGTGGTTGCCTTGGGCTCTGCAATAGGAACAGCTCCATCTCATTGCAGCACTTTGCTTTTAACTGGACTTTGTAAGTTTAGACTTCAATCAAGCGCTTTGACCTCCATTTGAATCAAATGTATTTGAGCATAAGCTTTCATGAGCTACAGCTCACTTCATCGGATGCATCCGATGAAGTGAGCAGTAGCTCACGAAAGCTTACGCTCAAATTTGTTAGTCTCTAAGGTGCCACAAGTTCTCCTTTTTCTTTTTTGTGAATACAGACTAACACGGCTGCTACTCTGAAACTTGAATCAAATGATGTCTCATTCCAAGTTCAGACATTAGGACAGAACTGTATCCTTGTTTTTATGATCCTACAGCCAAATACTCAGCTTGCTTCTTGCATAGCCTCTCATTCCAACCCGGGCAATCCAAAGTAACTATCATATTAATAAATCAGTTTCAAAATAAATGGTCTGAAAATATTAATGATTATCCATAGAGTGCCAGATCCAAACCTCTTTGCTCAGGGCCTAATCATTCACCAAAATCAACTATTTAGCAGAGACTATGTGTGGATATGCTCTGTGCCATGGATCATAATCTCCCATGTCCCAAGGCCACAGCAGGGACAGGAGTTCATTGTTTCCCCCATGCCTTAAGGCAAAAGTGATGTAGTGCTTCCATCCTAGGAAACCTGCTTACAGGGATAGAGCAATGCCAGTCAGGCGAAGTCCCTGAAGAAGCCAAGGATAATTATTAGGGCTGTCAACTAATCACAGTTAATGCATGCGATTAATGCAGAACAAATTAACTAGATTTTTAAAAGTCATGATTAATTACAATTTTAATTGCACTGTTAAACAGTAACAGAAGAGTAATTTACATTTATTATAAATATTTTGGATTTTTTCTACATTTTCAAATAGAATGTACAGTTACATGTTCAGTTACAACACGAAATACAAAGTGTACAGTGCTAACTTTATATTATTTGTATTATAGATATTTGCATTGTAAAAAAGATAAACAAAAGAGCATTTTTCAATTCACCTCATACAAGTCCAGTCACTCCTACTTCTTGGTCAGCCAATGGCTAAGACAAACAAGTTTGTTTACATTTACAGGAGATAATGCTGCCCGCTTCTTATTTACAATGTCACCTGAAAGTGAGAACAGGCATTTGCATAGCACTGTTTTAACCTATGTGCAAGTTATTTACATGCCAGGTATGCTAAACATTCATTTGCCCCTTCATGCTTCGACTTGTAGGTTTTACTTTGTCTTGTTTTTGAGTGCACTTATGTACAAAATAATAATAATAATTCTACATTTGTAAGTTGCACTTTCACAATAGAGAGATTACACTATAGTACTTGTATGAGGTGAATTGAAAAATACTATTTCTTTTGTTTATTTTTTTACAGTGCAAATATTTGTAATAAAATAATAATATAAAGTAAGCACTGTGCACTTTGTATTCTGTGTTGTAATAGAAATCAATATATTTGAAAATGTAGAAAAACATCCAAAATATTTATAATACATTTAAATTGGTATTCCATTATTGTTTAATGGTGCAATTAAAACTGTGATGGAGCATGACTAATTTTTTTAATCTCGCAATTAATTGCAATTATTTGTTTTAATTGTTTGACAGCCCTTATGATTACAGAGGAAGGATGGTCCAAAGCACTGGGCCTACATTAGCCTTATCCATTGCTAATATGGATCCTACAAGATCAATGAATTTGGGAAGAAAACCGCTGTCATTCCCATTGATGAAGTCAAACCCACTACCCCCATAGTGGAGCAATTCAGGGAAATCTCTCTGAGCACACAGAGTTTTCCTTCCCTCCTGTATTTGTCCTTATGTGAGGGGACAATCCAGGTGTTTTGGTTCTTTTTTGGGGTTTTTTTTTAATTGAGTGCTTCCTGAAGCAAACTCTCACTGAGATCAAACAGGATTTGCCTTAGTAAAAACACTGTGTGAAAACTTGGCCCCATTGGAGTCAATGACAAAACTCCTATAGATGGCCAAGATTTTATGCAATGCGTCCTGGACTTGAACCATAGCTCTCAAATTGGAATGTTGAGAGTTCTGTACTTGTAACTATATAGTATATTGAATTTACTGTAACAATAAGCCGGTTATCTCCAGAGATTGTTATTATTTCTATCACCATTAAATAAAAAGCCACAAGAAGGCTTTAGGAAACCAGGCTTAAATTTGATCACATCCACCAACCATGTGTTTTCTGTCTGACTCTGTACTGTTTTTAAAAGCTGGAATCCAGGAGAAAGGCGGATGCCAGAATTGATCAGTGGTAATTTGATGCTTATATTCTGGTTTTCCCCTGGAGTCAATGAATTCTGGAATGACGTGGGAAATAGAATAAGCATAATTTCGGGAATGAATACTTTTAATAATCCCCACATTGTGGCAATAAGTTAATTTAATGACCGGAGGGGAATATAAAAAAAGTATAGATAAAGTTCCTTTTAAAGACAACAGCAGTGACAAAAAGAAAATGATATGTCCAAGAGGCAGCATGAAATTTAGCAATAGCAGACTGCTGCAGATAATTAGGAAATGCAGGAAATTTGAAGAAAAGTCTTTGTAAGATAAAATTCAAGGTAAATCATAGAATCATAGAAGAATAGTGTTGGAAGAGACCGCAGGAGGTCATCTACTCCAATCCCCTGCTCAAAGCAGGACCAGCCACAACTAAATCATTCCAGCCTGGGCTTTGTCAAGCCGGGCCTTAAAAACCTCTAAGGATGGAGATTCCACCCTCCCCCACCCAGGTAACCCATTCCAGTGCTTTACCACCTTCCTAGTGAAATAGTTTTTCCTAATATCCAACCTAGACCTCCCACATTGCAACTTGAGATCATTACTCCTTGTTCTGTCATCTGCCACCACTGAGAATAGTCTAGCTCCTTCCTCTTTGGAATCCCCTTTCAGGTAGTTGAAGGCTGCTATCAAATCCCCCCTCACTCTTCTCTTCTGCAGACTAAATAATCCCAGTTCCCTCAGCCTCTCCTCATAAGTCATGTGCCCCAGTCCCCTAATCATTTTCGTTGCCCTCCGCTGGACTCTTTCCAATTTGTCCACATCCTCTCTGTAGTGAGGGGCCCAAAACTGGACGCAATACTCCAGGTGTGGCCTCACCAGTGCCAAATAGAAGGGAATAATCACTTCCCTCAAGCTGCTGGCAATGCTCGTACTAATACAGCCCAATATGCCGTTAGCCATCTTGGCAACAAGGGCACTCTATTGATGTTGACTCATATCCAGCTTCTCGTACACTGTAGTCCCCAGATCCTTGATTGAAAGTTTTAAAAAATCGATGTTCACATTTATGAGATTCTCAAATTCTCTCTAAAATCAGTATCCAAGTGAAACCAACATCTGAAATCATTCATGCAGGATGGGCACAATATTTAGGCTTTATATAGCATGTAACTATATTATCTGGTATCATATATATCCACCCAGAAACTGTTCCAAAGAAATCAGAAAGATGAGCAATGGCTTGCTCAGCTATGGCCTACCCTAAGAATGTGTGGGAAAACAATGGCATCTCAAAATGTCTAATTTTGCTATAGCAATTTATGGATATGAATCATGAGGAGTTGATGCTGGCAAGAAGTAAATTTAAGCTTTTGAAATATGGTGCTAGTGCACCTGGTATATTTCCTGGATAGAAAAAAAAGATGAATACCTTGTTGGAAATATTATTGGAAAGAAGCAGATCCTGAAGTTGGAAATTAAGATGCAAATTTAAGTACTTTAGTAACATTAGGCACAGAGATGGAAATAACATTGAAAAAGTTATTATGGAAAGAATGATGGAGGGTGGAGGATCATTGTAGTAAGGGAATAACCAGTGAGGAGATAGACACATAGACTTCAAGGTCAGAAGGAACCATCATGATCATCTAGTCTGACTTTCCACTCCTGTAATATACCCCTAATATCTGGATGAGTTACTGAAGTCCTCAGATCATGGTTTAAAGACTTCAAGTTACAGAGAATCCACATTTACCCTAATTTAAACCTTCAAGTGATCCATGCACCATGCAGCAGGAGAAGGCAATAAAAAACCCAGGGTCTCTGCCAATCTGACCCAGGGGAAAATTCCTTCCTGATCCCAAATATGGTGATCAGTTAGACCCTGAACACATGGGCAAGACCCACCAGCCAGACTCCTGGGAAAGAATTCTCTGAAGTAAGTCCAAGCCCTCCCCACCTAGTGTCCCGTCACCAGCAGATCGGCTACATGCCATTGTAGGCATTCTCATCATACCATCCCCTCCATACATTTATCAAGCTCAGTCTTGAAGCCAGCTAGGTTTTTTGCCCCCCACTGGTCCCCTCGGAAGATATATGGATGCTGTGTGGCAAATCACTGGAAGGTTAGTAGCTGAATGCTGGAAGTTAGTGATAGATCATGAAGATTTCTGCAAATTCTGCTATGATATCACTTATATTCAGACATGAATAAATGGATTTACTTACTAATTTAATAGTATTTTTCTTTTATCCTTGTACTTTTATCCATTTAAAGCAATTTTGTCCTATTTATCTTGTTCTTCTCTATGTTAGCAATAAATATTCTAGTGTGTACCATGCCATTTTGGGGGGTTTCCCACCATTTTACCTATCGCTTTGGTGCTAGGTTGTTTTCTATTACTTTCATTCAGACACTCCATACATATATTGTTCTTCTTAAATAAAGAGAGAAAAATGCATCCTTTATATGTCCTGTCTGACTATTATTTATATTATTCCCATCATTATGGTATCTTCCCTCCTAGCTGAGAATGTACTCATTTAAATCAGCATAATTTTATAGTTAAGGAGAACAAAGAGACAAGACTCTCCAGCAAAGATCAATACATTCAGCTGGCATACTGTAATTTACATCAAGTGGCTTTCTTCCTCTTTGATTCCAAGTCAATGTCATTAAATTAGGACTGTAAAACTCCTTTCCTATCTGGAATTATCATATCATTTCCATAATATTTCTTCTGCCAGATCATGTCTCATGCATTTGCTAGAGTATTTCTATCCACATTACACTATTGTACGTACCTCCCATTGCACCTCTTTCTTGATCTCTTTCTCTCTCTTTTTTTTCTTTTTTTGGTGAGGTTCATTCATAGCAACACTCCAAATCAGATGAAACTCACCTGAACTGAGTTTCATTACTACCCCCGATATGGAGCCTCTTTTGCTGACAAAAAGCACCAAAACTTTTTCAGAGTACTTGGGGTGATTTATGCTTTCCTATGATGACCACGCAAAATTCAGCAGTTTTATTTTGACTCAGAACTAGAAGAAATTCAATGAATTTTTTCAAAGATTTCTTTTTGAGTTTTCAAATTTGTTAAAAAATAAAAATTCAACGTGAAACCCAAGGAATGTGATATAAAAGAAAAGTGCCTATAGAGTTTCACACCAATGAGTTGGAATTTCAGTTTCACGTTTATTAGATTAAGAATTTTTCTTAATGTATTTATTAATTATACATGCAATACCCTTCAGAGGGTCAAAGTTAAGAATGTTGGCATTGCTGAGGGAATAATTTGCAATTCCTCGTTTGTTTTGCAAATTGATTTTCTTTTTATGCACCTGAAATATTTATGAGCACACAGCAATTTTCTGAAATGTACTCATTATCTGAATGTATGCAAAAATCCTTTTGATTTATTCCTGAATAGATTGATCACAAATATTTGAAACTATGTTACTTAGTTGTGATTGGTCAATTAAGTTGTGCAGTACTTTTTCTTTTCCCTGATGGGATGAATAAGCAGGCACAAGAATACTTGCATTGCAAAATAAAAAAATTGGTTTCTTATTTATTGTTATGCCTATGAATTTCAAGGAAGTTAGCATCTAACTCCCTTAGGATTCTGAAAACCCCAGCATAAAAATCTACCATGAAAAAGAAGGTCTTACAATCAAACATGTCAAATCCCTCCTGCCATAGCTAAAGAGAGAGCATGGGCCTTGGAGCATACGCTGAAAGTTAAAAACTCCTGGTTCTGTTAGGCAAAGTGAGTTCCCAAGTGGAAAATACCGTCAACAGAACCTACACTAGATTGATACCAGTGACCTAAAAATGAAAGACTGCATCCAATTACCAAATCCCTGTGCTTTCTAATCAATTCCTATAAAGATGCCACTTAAAGTAATAATAGCAAAATCCCTCCTAAAAACCCCTCCGTTAGAACAATAAGTCAATTGTTTTACAACTACTAAGCTATTAAGATCTAAGTTTTCAAATGCTACACTTGTGATCTATGTGGCATCAATTCAAGTGTCCTTCAACTGGACTGTCTTCTAATCATATTGGTAAATAAATAATGTTAGATATTTTAGTTTTTCAAATACAAAAAAACAAGTGTAATACAAAGGCCGTACCAGAGAAATTACCTTCTCAAAGATCCAGGCCTTCCCCTTTGAAGAAACTTAACTTACTCATTGTTTTTTTTTTTAATTCAGGTAACACATTAAACTTGAGATCTATACATGAGGTACTGAAAACGAGCAGTAATAATTTAGACAGTTGTCACTTGACTTCAGAGACTTGGAGAATAACTTGATTTTAAAGTGCCTATGAAAATCAGCTCTGAACAAGTAGCTGATTTATGAGTGCTCCAAAAAACAAGCCATGAGCAAAGGGTCTCCAGTTTATGATACAACATATGGAAATGGATGAGACATGCTAGCAAACAAAAACGTTTTGTGAGGGAAAATATTTTTCCTTTACACACAGGCATTCTCAGGAAATTGGTTCTGAACTCGTGCAAGAAAAATTCAGACTCAGAATCCAGTGCTCCATTGGTTCTTTCTCCCAGACACCCAAAATAGTGTTATTTGAATAATCAAAACCAGGCCCTACCCATATATGTATCTTTTCATACACTCTCTGTGTGTCTGATGTACTAGTCTGTTCTCAAGCAGTGATTTACTTTCTGCTCCTCTTTCTCCCTATCGACACAGGGTATTTTGCAGGCTGATATCAAGGCAGAGTGCCTAATTCCCCATCAATACGTTTCAATGTAAACTTGAAGCAGGTGATTATTCCTCAATCTCTGAAGTAAAGAAAGCAGGTATCATGTTGCCTTTAAAAACAAAAGCAGCCAACTTGCAACTTCTACTAAGAATAATTAGCTACACTCAATAGTCTTCCAATTGTGCATAAAATGCCTGCTCCAAAATTCAGTGGAAATACTGCTGTTGACTTTGATGGGCTTTGGATCAAACCCTAATCAGCAACAGATCTGAGACGCCAAACAGAATGTTACTTGGTTGGAAGTGTCTTAAATTTCTTGCAACACAGAATAATGATACTTCACTCCTACCTTTGAAGAGGGATCTTCTATTGTGAACCATTGAAATTAGTGGGCATCTTAAAATCCATTTGACATTTGGAGGCACTGTGGTTTCTAGAGGTGGAGAAGTTTTGGTAGAGCCAGTCAACATAGTTTTATGGAAAATAGGTCTTGTCATGCTAACCTGATTTAGTTCTTTGATGAGATGACAAGGTTGGTTGATAAAGCTAAGTATGTCGATGTAATAGACTTTGAAAGGCATTTGACTTAGTATCACATGACATTTTGATAAAAAAAATTAGCCTGATAGAGTATCAATAAAGATCACATTAAATGGATTAAGAACTGGCTAACTGATAAATCTCAAAAAGCAGTGGTCAATGGGGAATCATCAATGAATGGAGGTGTTTGTAGTGGGGTTCTACAGGGATTAGTACCTGGCCTCAGGCTATTTAACATTTTCATCAGTGATATGGAAGTAATATAAAATCATTGCTGATAAAAGTTGTCAGTGACACAAAGATTGGTAGAGTGGTAAATAATATGATGATAGGGCAATTATACAGAGCAGTCTGGATCACTGGTAACCTGGGCCCATTCAAACAAAATGTGTTTTAATACAGCCAACTCCAAAGTTTTACATCTAAGAACAAGAAATGTAGGCCATACCTACACAGTGAAGGACTGTCTCCTGGAAAGCAGTGACTGAAAAAAATGCAAGGATCATCATTAAGCTATGTTTTAGTCACAGGTATTTTTAGTAAAAGTAATGGACAGGTCATAGGCAGTAAACAAAAATTCATGAGGGGGCAGCTGCACGGGAGGTCTGTGGGGGGAAGCCCGCTGGTGCTGGGGGGTTGGCGGGCCTAGCAGACTCTCTACCTGGCTTCTTGGAAGTGGGTTGCGGGAATTGCGGCCAATGGGAGCTGCGGGGGTGGTGCCTGTGGGCAGAGGCAGTGCGTGGAGCTAGGAGCTGAGGGAGGGACATGTTGCTGCTTCTGGGGAGCCGCCCCCCAAGGTAAGTGCTGCCCTGAGCCCTCATCTCCTCTCGTGCCCCAACCCCCAGCCCTAAGCCCCCCGCACGCAAACTCCTCCTGCTGCTCCTGCTTGAGGGGGGGTGGGTGGGCGGTAGCCTGAGACTACCCCAGCAGTGGCCAGTTTGACTGGCACAGAGGCTGCCTGAGCTGCTTGGGCAGCCCCGGAGCCAGTCACACCAGCTGCTGCAGAAGTCACAGAGGTCACGGAAAGCTATGGAATCCGTGACTTCCATGACAAATTTGAAGCCTTAATCGTCATAGACAGACAAGTCAATGTGAGCTCCCTGTGGAATGCTGTGGAAGAAGGAGCTCACATGATCCTTGGATGTGTAAACAGGTAAAGAGTGAGTAGAAGCAGGGAGGTGATTTTACCTTTGTGTAAGTCATTGGTCAGACTGATATGGGAATATTGTGTGCAATTCTGGCATTTATCGTTTAAAAGGGATGTTGAAAAATTGAAGAAAATGCAGAAAAAGGCCACAAAAATAATTGGAGGGCTGGAGAAAATGCCTTACACTGAGTGACTTCAGAAAGATGATTGAGAGGTGACTGGATTACAGTATATAAGTACCTTCACAGGGAAGATCTGAAGGGCTCTTTAATCTACTGGAGAACCACATAACAAGAACTAATGCCTGGGACCAAAAGCCAGACAAATTAAAATTAGAAAGAAGGCACCAATTTTTGTAGTGAGGGTGGAACAAACTACCAACAGAAATGGTGGATTTTCCATATCTTGCTGTATTCATATCAAGTTGGGATTCCTTTCTGGAGGATATGCTTCAGTCAAATACAAATTACTGGTCTCAACATAGGGATAATTGGGTGAAATGTAATGGGCTGTGATATGTAAAACTAGATTATTTTATGGTCCCTTCAGTCCTTAATCTCTCTGAAACTATGAACAGCTCTCCCTCTACCCATAATTCCCATCCCACATTCATCCCAAGTTTCCTCTGATTAAACGAGCTGCCTGCCCCTATTCTGGTTTCTATAGGCCAGGAAGGAGTTGAAAAGAGGTAACCATTAACAGAAGAAGGTAGGCCAAAGCAGAGAAGAACTGACACAGAGGCCAGAGCGTGAATTCTCTATACTATGTCCAGGCCTAAAACCAGATGAAATTAGTGTTGAAGGTGTTACTCAACATGAATATATCCATACTCAGTTATAATAATCATAGAATCATAGAAATTTAGTGTTGGACCAAGCAAACCTTGATCACTTCTGACAGGTGTTTGTCCAACCTGTTCTTAAAAACCTCCAGTGATGTGGATTCCACAACCTTCCTTGGAAGCCTTTTCCAGAGTTTAACTACTCTTGTAGTTAGAAAGTTGTTCCTAATATCTAACCTAAATCTCCCTTGCTGCAGGGTAATCCTATTATTTCTTGTCCGATCTTCAGGGGACATGGAGAACAATTGATCCCTGTCCTATTTATAACTGCTCTTGACATACTTGAAGATTGTTATCAGCTCCTCTCCTCAGTTTTCTTTTCTTATGACTAAACATGCCCAGTCTTGAGAAAAGTAGATTGGCTAACACGAACATATTTTTTAATCTTCAGAACCCTTTACAGATGTTAATTAACAAATATGCAGTGCTCCTCTGTGAAGTAGGTAAGAATTATGTGAAGCACTTGAACAAATCAAGGTAAATAGCACAGCTGGTTGAGAAATTACTTCTTATTTCCTCATGAAAAGAAATTCCCCAAGAATATTTTTTTCTGTTTGAATGATTTTTTTTTTTTTTTTTACTTCTCAAAAAGCCAAATGTTTTGGTTTTCATCACTGGAACTTTTTCATGGTCAAAAACTGAAACCATTTTTAAAATTTCAGGATTTTTTTTTCACAAAATGTCTGTTTTGCATCAGCAAGTCATTTTCTGTCAAAAGAGCATTTTGATGGGAAATGTTTGACCAGCTCATGTAAGGAGTGAATTATATATTCAGCAAGCAACACAACCATAACAAAATATAGTAAGGAGAGGACACACATGTTCCCTGGCTGGAAAGGTATTGACTGCTAGAAAATAGATAATATAGTGTAGACAAAAAGAAAAGGAGTACTTGTGGCACCTTAGAGACTAACAAATTTATTTGAGCATAAGCTTTCATGAGCTACAGCTCACTTCTTTGGATGCATTTGGTGGAAAATACAGTGGGGAGATTTATATACACACACAGAGAACATGAAACAATGGGTTTTATCATACACACTGTAAGGAGAGGTTTCAGAGTAGCAGCCGTGTTAGTCTGTATTCGCAAAAAGAAAAGCAGTACTTGTGGCACCTTAGAGACTAACAAATTTATTAGAGCATAAGCTTTTGTGAGCTACAGCTCACTTCATCGGATGCAGTGAGCTGTAGCTCACGAAAGCTTATGCTCTAATAAATTTGTTAGTCTCTAAGGTGCCACAAGTACTGCTTTTCTTACGGTAAGGAGAGTGATCACTTAAGATGAACCATCACCAGCAGCAGGGTGGGGAAAGGAAGAAAACCTTTCATGGTGACAAGCAAGGTAGGCCATTTCCAGCAGTTAACAAGAATGTCTGAGGAACAGTGGGAAGGGGGTGGGGGGGGAGAGAAATAACATGGGGAAATAGTTTTACTTTGTGTAATGACTCATCCATTCCCAGTCTCTATTCAAGCCTAAGTTAATTGTATCCAGTTTGCAAATTAATTCCAATTCAGCAGTCTCTCGTTGGAGTCTGTTTTTGAAGTTTTTCTGTTGAAGGATAGCCACTCTCAGGTCTGTAATCGAGTGACCGGAGAAACTGAAGTGTTCTCCAACTGGTTTTTTAATGTTATAATTCTTGACATCTGATTTGTGTCCATTTATTCTTTTACCTAGAGACTGCATGACAGAGATCTTGTAGGTGTTTGTCTCTGTCTGAGGGGTTGGAGCAAATGTGGTTATATCGTAGAGCTTGGCTGTAAACAATGGATCGTGTGGTATGATCTGGATGAAAGCTAGAGGCATGTAGTTAGGAATAGCGATCAGTAGGTTTCCGATATAGGGTGGTGTTTATGTGACCATCGCGTATTAGCACCATAGTGTCCAGGAAGTGGATCTCTTGTGTGGATTGGTCCAGGCTACATGCTCTATCATGCATTCTTACAACTACAATACCCACCTGCTGAAGTGAAGAAACAGATTGACAGAGCCAGAAGAGTACACAGAAGTCACCTACTACAGGACAGGCCCAACAAAGAAAATAACAGAACGCCAATAGCCATCACCTTCAGCCCCCAACTAAAACCTCTCCAACGCATCCTCAAGGATCTACAACCTATCCTGAAGGATGACCCATCACTCTCACAGATCTTGGGAGACAAGCCAGTCCTTGCTTACAGACAGCCCCCCAACCTGAAGCAAATACTCACCAGCAACCACACACCATACAACAGAACCACTAACCCAGGAACCTATCCTTGCAATAAAGCCCGTTGCCAACTCTGTCCACATATCTATTCAGGGGACACCATCATAGGGCCTAATCACATCAGCCACACTATCAGAGGCTCGTTCACCTGCGCATCTACCAATGTGATATATGCCATCATGTGCCAGCGATGCTCCTCTGCCATGTACATTGGTCAAACTGGACAGTCTCTATGTAAAAGAATAAATGGACACAAATCAGACGTCAAGAATTATAACATTCAAAAACCAGTCAGACAACACTTCAATCTCTCCGGTCACTCGATTACAGACCTGAGGGTGGCTATCCTTCAACAGAAAAACTTCAAAAACAGACTCCAACGAGAGACTGCTGAATTGGAATTAATTTGCAAACTGGATAAAATTAATTTAGGCTTGAATAGAGACTGGGAATGGATGAGTCATTACACAAAGTAAAACTATTTCCCCATGTTATTTCCCCCCCCCACCCTCCACTGTTCCTCAGATGTTCTTGTTAACTGCTGGAAATGACCTACCTTGCTTGTCACCATGAAAGGTTTTCCTCCTTTCCCCACCCTGCTACTCATCTTAAGTGATCACTCTCCTTACAGTGTGTATGATAAAACCCATTGTTTCATGTTCTCTGTGTGTGTATATAAATCTCCCCACTGTATTTTCCACCAAATGCATCCGATGAAGTGAGCTGTAGCTCACGAAAGCATATGCTCAGATAAATTTGTTAGTCTCTAAGGTGCCACAAGTACTCCTTTTCTTTTTGCGAATACAGACTAACACGGCTGCTACTCTGAATAGTGTAGACAGTGTGGACTTTCTCTGGCTTCTTTTCTTAGGAACAAATCCCTACAGACTTTGAGCCGTGTCCTGCTATCAGATCCACTGGTGTAAATCTGGAGTAACTCCATTGACATCAATGGTGTGTTTGAGAGCAGAATTTGACCCATACAGTATAATATTGGATATGATTCTGATGGCTACAGTGTAACTGGCTGTGTTATGAAAGGGAGACTTGGGCTATGTCTACACTTAGATAGCTTACAATGGCACAGCTGTACCGATGCAGCTGCACTACTGTAAGATCTTCAGTGTAGCCACTCTGTGACAACGGGAGAAGTACCTTGAATGATATAGAGATGGTTGGAAGCTAAGGGTATGTCTACACTTACCTCCGGAGTGATCGATCCTGCGGGGGGGTCAATTTATCACGTCTAGTGAAGACACGATAAATCGACCACCAAGCGCTCTCTGGTCGACTCCGGTACTCTACCGGAGTGAGAAACATAGGTGGAGTCGACAGGGGAGTGGCAGCAGTTGACCTACCACAGTGAAGACACCATGGTAAGTAGCTCTAAGTATGTCAACTTCAGCTATGCTATTTTCGTAGCTGAAGTTGCGTAACATAGACCGACTTAGCTCACTGCCCCCCCCCAGTGTAGACCAGGCCTAAGAACTCTTTTCTATGGGTCCAATCCTGATAGGTGCTGACCAGTTGCATCTCCCACTGAGGTTACAGAACATAGTGAAATTTTGAATGACAGCTAAGTATTCAGTGTAGCTAAGACCTGAACCTCCTAGTGAAGAAATGTACTAGCAGGGACAATCCTGGAAACAGTGACATTTAAGAGAATGTTGGAAAATTTTTTAAAAAATTAATTTTAAATTCATTTTGCACAAGCATTTGTACCAGGAATCTCATTGTAAGAGTTATGTTCAACTGACCAGTGAACAGAAACACACTTTATGACTTAAGTGACCAATTCCTCAGATCAATGCACTCTCATTGAAGTGCTCACTAATGAGCCAGAGGTCAGGAATTATTCACAGAAATTAGTTGGCATATACATTTGAATAACAAACGCATTTGAGAAAATTGCAGTCTGGTCCTGGAAAGAAAAAAAAAGGTGAAATTCATTGAGTATATTATTCATTATTATGAGTTATTCACTCACCTCCACTGAGGAGACTTACTGTTTGGCAAGGTACAGACAATTCCTTTTCTCCAAGGCAATGTTTTAATATCTCATTCTCTCCAGTGGATGGAATCCACAATGAGGGAAGATAATGAAGATGATCAGCCTCTGCTGAAAGTTTTCTCCTCTACAGTCACCATATCTTATCTCTCTTGGGCATTTTGCTAGCAGAGTTAATAAGCAACAGTCACAGCCAAAGAAGACTCACACATTAAATTTCAGTTTGCAAGGTGGCTAACAAGATTTCTATTGACAGGGAAATAGTCTTTGGCAAGAAATATGATTCTCTTGGTCCTGTCTTTATGTGAAAAATGAATTGGGTTTAAGAGATAACAAATAACTTTCCGTTCTGAAGACATTTGTTATAGCCTCTCCTCGGTGACTGTAATATGGCTTTGCTCAAGGCAGTGGGCCACTAGTTCGATTGCTGCAATGACAGCACAACAAGGAGGGTTGATTTATGCAGGGAGCGAGAGAGAACTGGGTCACACATGCTGTCAAAAAACTCCTGCCCACTTGGCACTATATGGCTAAGCAGCCCATAAAATATGGGCTTAAATAGAAAACAGCATACACAACAAGACATGTCTATGGGGGTGTTTCCGTCTTGTCCCCACCCACCAAATTTGAATCCCACATGTTACCGGGGTTTCGCAGTTAAAGTCTGGTGAGAGGAGATGAAAACAAACAGCTGTGACTCTTCCTGCAGCTGGGAACTGAAGGATGAGAGAAATCAGCATGAATGGGGATGATCTTTTCTTTCAGAAACCTTGTTCATCTTATCTCCATGGAAAGAAGTGCTGGCAAGATTTTTCATGATTTGTACCAGCACCAGTAGATCAGTAATTTATAAACCATTGGAACATGGCCAAGGTTGACCATCATTTTGTCATTGTAGCATTCTGTCTTCTACTCTGGGCCAGCAGCACAAAGTATAGCCTGGAGCTGCCATTCCACAAATCTGCACTTCTCCATAAAGTCGTCCTGGTTGAAGTCTGTGGCACTAACCACTTTGGTCCAGACTGTGACTTTAGGCTCAAGCTCTTACTCCCCTGCACAGCTAAATGAGAGATGTGACAATCTAGTCCTTTATCTAAGGATATAGAAGCACTTAGATATAGAACATGCAATGCCAAGTCATATCGAGACTGAGAAGACAGCATATCCTGGCGGCTGGCCCAAGACTGTGGAATGAATTCCCACAGGAACTCAGGATCGTCACAAACGTCATCATTTTCCACTCCAAGTACAAGGCGCACTACTTTGACCTTGCCTTCTCTAACATAAACATAGCAACATCTGTGTGTGTGCGCACACTTCTTCCTCTGGGGAGAGCATGAAAGAACAAATGTGACTGATGATACAGTCTGAGAGCCTTAAGCATTAAGCTATGGTGAGGAGTGTGGTATAAGAACTTGAACAGAATAGAATATGGATGTTTTTGACTGACATCAGGAATTGATTTCAGAGTAGCAGCCGTGTATAACGTTCACAAAGCCCGCATGAATGTGATATCCATTAAAATAAACCATGGTGCTAGCAGAGTGGTATTGCCATGTGGAAATAAGGCTTAACCTAACTGAACTACCAGTGACTGGCCCGTGTAAACACTGTATTTTGGTAGTGATGGCATTTGAGATGTTTGAGCAACCACAACTGCTAAATGACCTTGTGGAAATAAGATGAGATAACCCATATCACTGTTACGGACAAAGTTTCAGCAGTCATCTAAGCCTCTGAAAAACAGATCATGATATAAGTATATGATCTAAGTTTGATTTGGAATGTAGCCTGATAAAATGTCTTTATTAGGGACCAGAATGCTGAAAACTATATTATCATAGGTTTCAGAGTAGCAGCCGTGTTAGTCTGTATTCGCAAAAAGAAAAGGAGTACTTGTGGCACCTTAGAGACTAACAAATTTATTAGAGCATTTTTGTTAGTCTCTAAGGTGCCACAAGTACTCCTTTTCTTTTTATATTATCATAGAATCAAAGGACCTCAAGAGGCCATTTACTCCAGCCCCCTGCACTCATAGCATATATTATCTAGATGATTCCGGACAGGTGTTTGTCTAACCTGCTCTTAAAAATCTCCAATGATGGAGATTCCACAACCTGCCTAGGCAATTTATTCCAGTGCTTATCTTATATGATTAAACAGGCTTAATTGGCATCATAGAAATTGTGCAGGCTGCTGAAAGTTTATAAGACTGATGGAAAGTCTCACTGAACTGGACTGGTGGCTGGTCAAGAAATGAAAATATAGCCATGTTAAAAATTTCAAAATTACAAAGTCCATTTCTTTATGATGGATTTGAAACTGACCCTTTTCAAACCTTTTATTGAAATGGTTCTAGACATTTTTCAATAATGTTGATAATAAATGTCACCAATTTTTTTGCAAAAATGTTAGTCAATAATATTACAAAAAGAAAAGGAGTACTTGTGGCACCTTAGAAACTAACGAATTGATTTGAGCATAAGCTTTCGTGAGCTACAGCTCACTTCATCGGATGCATTCAGTGGACTTCCACTCCATACGGCTAAATTCAGTGCCTTGCATAATGACAGGTTTCAGACTAGCAGCCGTGTTAATCTGTATTCGCAAAAAGAAAAGGAGTACTTGTGGCACCTTAGAGACTAATAATATTACAAGGGTTTTTAATAAAAAAATAGATTAGTGAAAATTGATAATGTTGACATTCACGTTTCCAACCATTTTATTATCTGGAATTCTAGTGCTTTAGGGAATTGGAGCAGGAACTTGAAATTTGGGAGGTGAATATCATGGGCTCAGAGAGAGGCTTATTAACTATTATTGTTATTTATTATTATTTATTATATGAATTATGGTAACACCTAAGAGACCCCATCATGGACCAAAACCCCATTGTGCTAGGCACTGTGCAAACACAGAACACAAAGACGGTCTCTCCCTCAAAAAATTTACAATCTCAAGCACAAGACAAGAGATGACAGATGAATGCAGAAAGGCAAATGGGAAGCACAAGGAAGCAATGAGAAAATATTTTTCAGGGTAACAAGCAATGGTCTCAACACATCAATTGCAGAACCATTTGAGGAGGACAATGAGGCAGCTTAGTGGAGATTTACTGGGAGCTCTTCCCAAGCATTAGGGGGAGCTTGGGGAAAAGCACAATGGTGTTTATTTGAATATTTAACAAGGACTGGCATCATTGGCACAATGGAGGCAAGAGTCGACATCATGATAGTGCATGAGAGATGCTAAGTAGCACAGGGATAGGGTTTGAAGGGCCTTGAAAGTGAAGACAAGCTGCCTATGTTTGATGCAGTGGAAAAGGGCGAGCCAGTGGAGAGATTCAAAGAGAGGAATATCATGGTCAAAGCCAAAGTCTAGGAAAATTATCTTTGCAGCAGCATTTTGAAAGGATGGAAAGCGAAGGAAGGTTATGTTTGTCAGGGCTACAGAAGATGCTACCGTAGCTAAGACACAGGTAATGAGAATCTGATAAGTGCCTGGATTTAGCTGTGTGGATGGAGAATGTAATGCAGGACCTATCTTTCAGATGTAATGCAGGAAATCCTTGCTGATCTTAAACACAAAAAAGAAACTTACAAAAGTGGAGGATTGGACAAATGACCAGGGAAGAGTATAAAAATATTGCTCAGGCATGCAGGAGTAAAATCAGGAAGGCCAAATCACACCTGGAGTTGCAGCTAGCAAGAGATGTTAAGAGTAACAAGAAGGGTTTCTTCAGGTATGTTAGCAACAAGAAGAAAGTCAAGGAAAGTGTGGGCCCCTTACTGAATGAGGGAGGCAACCTAGTGATAGAGGATGTGGAAAAAGCTAATGTACTCAGTGCTTTTTTTGTCTCTGTCTTCACGAACAAGGTTAGCTCCCAGACTGCTGCACTGGGCAGCACAGTATGGGGAGGAGGTGACCAGTCCTCTGTGAAGAGAGAAGTGGTTCGGGACTATTTAGAAAAGCTGGATGAGCACAAGTCCATGGGGCCAGATGTGCTGCATCCAAGAGTGCTAAAGGAGTTGGCGGATGTGATTGCAGAGCCATTGGCCACTATCTTTGAAAACTCATGGCGATCGGGGGAGGTCCCGGATGACTGGAAAAAGGCTAATGTAGTGCCCATCTTTAAAAAAGGGAAGAAGGAGGATCCAGGGAACTACAGGGCCAGTCAGCCTCACCTCAGTCCCTGGAAAAATCATGGAGCAGGTCCTCAAGGAATCAATTCTGAAGCACTTAGAGGAGAGGAAAGTGATCAGGAACAGTCAGCATGGATTCATCAAGGGCAAGTCATGCCTGACTAATCTAATTGCCTTCTATGACAAGATAACTGGCTCTGTGGATGAGGGAAAAGCAGTGGACTTGTTGTTCCTTGACTTTAGCACAGCTTTTGACACAGTCTCCCACAATATTCTTGCCAGCAAGTTAAAGAATTATGGGCTAGATGAATGGACTATAAGGTGGATAGAAAGCTGGCTAGATTGTCGGGCTCATTGGGTAGTGATCAATGGCTCCATGTCTAGTTGGCAGCCGGTATCAAGTGGAGTACCCCAAAGGTCGGTCCTCGGGCTAGTTTTGTTCAATATCTTCATTAATGATCTGGAGGATGGGGTGGATTGCACCCTCAGCAAGTTTGCAGATGACACTAAACTGGGAGGAGAGGTAGATATGCTGGAGGGTAGGGATAGGGTACAGAGGGACGTAGACAAATTAGAGGATTGGGCCAAGAGAAACCTGATGAGGTTCAACAAGGACAAATGCAGAGTCATGCACTTAGGACAGAATAATCCCATGCACTGCTACAGACTAGGGACCGAATGGCTAGGCAGCAGTTCTTGAGAAAAGGACCTAGGGGTTATAGTGGATGAGAAGCTGGATATGAGTCAACAGTGTGCCCTTGTTGCCAAGAAGGCCAATGGCATTTTGGGATGTATAAGTAGGAGTATTGCCAGCAGATCGAGGGACATGGTCATTCCCCTCTATTCGACATTGGTGAGGCCTCATCTGGAGTACTGTGTCCAATTTTGGGCCCCACACTACAAGAAATATGTGAAAAAATTGGAAAACGTCCAGCGGAGGGCAACAAAAATGATTAGGGGACTGGAACACATGACTTATGAGGAGAGGCTGAGGGACCTGGGATTGTTTAGTATGTGGAAGAGAAGAATGAAGGGGGATTTGATAGCTGCTTTCAACTACCTGAAAGGGGGTTCCAAAAAGGATGGATCTAGACTGTTCTCAGTGGTAGCAGATGACAGAACGAGGAGTAATGGTCTTAAGTTGCAGTGCGGGAGGTTTAGGTTGGATATTAGGGAAAACTTTTTCACTAGAAGGGTGGTGAAGCACTGGAATGCGTACCTAGGGAGGTGGTGGAATCTCCTTCCTTTGACGTTTTTAAGGTCAGGCTTGACAAAGCCCTGGCTGGGATGATTTAGTTGGGGATTGAATCATAGAATCATAGAATCATAGAATATCAGGGTTGGAAGGGACCCCAGAAGGTCATCTAGTCCAACCCCCTGCTCAAAGCAGGACCAAGTCCCAGTTAAATCATCCTAGCCAGGGCTTTGTCAAGCCTGACCTTAAAAACCTCTAAGGAAGGAGATTCTACCACCTCCCTAGGTAACGCATTCCAGTGTTTCACCACCCTCTTAGTGAAAAAGTTTTTCCTAATATCCAATCTAAACCTCCCCCATTGCAACTTGAGACCATTACTCCTCGTTCTGTCATCTGCTACCATTGAGAACAGTCTAGAGCCATCCTCTTTGAAACCCCCTTTCAGGTAGTTGAAAGCAGCTATCAAATCCCCCCTCATTCTTCTCTTCTGCAGACTAAACAATCCCAGCTCCCTCAGCCTCTCCTCGTAAGTCATGTGCTCTAGACCCCTAATCATTTTTGTTGCCCTTCGCTGTACTCTTTCCAATTTATCCACATCCTTCTTGTAGTGTGGGGCCCAAAACTGGACACAGTACTCCAGATGAGGCCTCACCAGTGTCGAATAGAGGGGAACGATCACGTCCCTCGATCTGCTCGCTATGCCCCTACTTATACATCCCAAAATGCCATTGGCCTTCTTGGCAACAAGGGCACACTGCTGACTCATATCCAGCTTCTCGTCCACTGTCACCCCTAGGTCCTTTTCCGCAGAACTGCTGCCGAGCCATTCGGTCCCTAGTCTGTAGCGGTGCATTGGATTCTTCCATCCTAAGTGCAGGACCCTGCACTTATCCTTATTGAACCTCATTAGATTTCTTTTGGCCCAATCTTCCAATTTGTCTAGGTCCTTCTGTATCCTATCCCTCCCCTCCAGCGTATCTACCACTCCTCCCAGTTTAGTATCATCCGCAAATTTGCTGAGAGTGCAATCCACACCATCCTCCAGATCATTTATGAAGATATTGAACAAAACGGGCCCCAGGACCGACCCCTGGGGCACTCCACTTGACACCGGCTGCCAACTAGACATGGAGCCATTGATCACTACCCGTTGAGCCCGACAATCTAGCCAGCTTTCTACCCACCTTATAGTGCATTCATCCAGCCCATACTTCCTTAACTTGCTGACAAGAATGCTGTGGGAGACCGTGTCAAAAGCTTTGCTAATTGGTCCTGCTTTGAGCCGGGGATTGGACTAGATGACCTCCTGAAGTCCCTTCCAACCCTGATATTCTATGATTCTATGAAGATAGGTTCAAATTTTGATTTGGACAGAAGAAAACAAGTATATAGTAGAGAGATAGATTTGTGAGTTGTTAGCTGTCCCTGTGAAAATCCAGCCTGATCTGGTTGAATTATAAACCACAGAAAATTACCATTTCCACAAATGCCATGAAATTTATTAGAGGCTTGCTCTGTAATCTTTGGAATAATCCATCTGCATTGAACATACTCCTAGCTCCACAGAACCATCTAAAGAAATGACAAAGACCAGAACATATGTTCTCATGAAATTTCAAGTTGATATTACAGGTGTCTTGTGAGACTGAGTTGTTCTTGTGTTCTCTCTTCCATTTCCTGGCCAAGATCTTACAAGAACAGCTCATGAGCATATGCTACCATGGAATACAACACTAAAGCTTCAGATTTAACTACACGTGGATCTGGACTATAGCTGGTTGGAAAGTTTTCAACAGAATGTTTTGTCATTGGAATAAGCAGTTTTGTTGAAGATGAAACATTTTGTGAAAATGTATCCATTTCAACTAAACCTTCAGTGGGATGGTTTCTCGACGTGGATGAGAGAGAGAAAAAAACCTGATCTTTTTTATCCATAAATGAACATTTTGACGCAATTCCCTTCCACAAAAGAGTTCTAATGTGAGACAAAAACAGATTTTGAACCCCTGAAAGTTGTCACAAAATGGAATTGGCATCCTTCTCTGGCCAACCCTAATTGGAATGCAGCCTTTCTGCATGCCTAATCATCAGTCATTGTCTCTGAACAACAACTGTGGCATACCACTACCGATATTTTGATTGGCTTGAGCACACATTTTTCCGAAATGCTTGCAGAGACTGAGTCCATCACATCCTGGAATAAGACAGGACATGCTAAGCAAACATGTCATTTCTAATTATGTGTGCTTGCCATGACAAGACCTGCAGTACTAGCACTGTTTGAATTTGTAAACTCTGTATTGAAGGGCATAGGCTATCAGTGCATACTGAGATGAAGGATAATGGGAAACCTGAGTCATATATTCTGCTTACACCAAACATCCAGAAAATCGGTTATTTGCAACCTGACCCATTGGTCATCTTTTAGCTGGTGGTGATGGTGCTGTGAGCAGGAGGAAGGAGCTAGGTTAGATCTAAGACTATATCAAGAGGAGAGAAAACAAGTCACCACAGTCAAATAGATGTGGAAAGAGGAATTTGAAATGAATGGATTTTAATTACAGTATCTCTCAACACTTTGGATATTTGCTACCCACAATCCAGTTTTCGTAAGGAAAATCATTGCCAGTCATCATCTACATTTAAAGGATGTGCTAGTTGAATAAAGAGGATTCTGGGAAGTCTTGAGCAGTGTAGACATGAATCAAAGCTTAAATAGTAGACCGTGTAATTGAACCTATTCCCATTGTGGTAGCAACATTGTCATTGATAGCTTCTCTCACGTCTGATTCTCATTCCACCTAATCCTGCTAGTCCTTATTGTACTGAGTAGCATGATGTAGGGAGGAGGGGTTTAGATTTATTAGGAACTGGGGAAACTTTTGGGAAAGGGGAAGCCTATACAGGAAGGATGGGCTCCACCTAAACCAAAATGGAACCAGATTGCTGGCACTTAACATTAAAAAGGTCATAGAGCAGTTTTTAAACTAGGGGCTGGGGGAAAGCTGACAGGTGCGGAGGAGCACATGGTTCAGACATCCCGTATGGGAGGATCTATTAATAGAGAATCTCTATGTCCCAATGAGGACGAGAGGATGGAAAATGATAAAATACAGGCAGGGTCTGATCAGAAACAGTCAAATGAAAAAGAGTCCCATTCAATTACATCACATAATGGCAGACAGCTAAAAGGAGACAAGTTTTTTAAGTGCTTATATACCGATGTTAGAAGTCTAAATAATAAAATGGGTGAACTAGAGTGCCTCGTATTAAATGAGGATATTGATATAATAGGCATCACAGAAACTTAGTGGAATGAGGATAATCAATGACATACAGTAGTACCAGGGTACAAAATATATCAGAAAGACAGAACAGGTCATGCTGGTGGGGGAATGGCATTATATATGAAAGAAAGCATAGACTCAAATGAAGTAAAAATCGTAAATGAATCAAACTGTACCATAGAATCTCTATGGATAGAAATTCCATGCTCTAACAATAAGAATAAAAGGATATATTACTGGCCACCTGAGCAGGCTGGTGATAGTGACTGTGAAATGCTCAGAGAGATTAGAGAGGCTATTAAAATAAAAAAACTCTATAATAATAATAATAATGGGGATTTCAATTATCCCCATATTGACTGGGTACCTGTCACCTCAGGATGGGATGCAGAGATAAAGTTTCTTGACACCTTAAATGACTGCTTCTTGGAGCAGCTGGTCTGGAACTCTCAAAAGCAGAGGCAATTCTTGATTTAGTCCTAAGTGAAGCATAGGATCGGGTCCAAGAGGTGAATATAGCCGGACCACTTGGTAATAGTGATCATAATATAATTAAATGTAATATACCTGTGGTAGGAAAAACACCACAGCAGCCCAACACTGTAGCATTTAATTTCAGAAAGGGAAACTACACAGAAATGAGGTTAGTTAAACAGAAATTAAAGGGTACAGTGCCAAAAGTGAAATCTCTGCAAGTTGCATGGAAGCTTTTTAAGGACACCATAATAGAAGCTCAACTTAAATGTATACCATAATTTAAAAAAACATAGTAAAAGAACATAAAAAGTAAAAGAAGCAGGGAGCGGCAAAAAGGCATCTTTTAAAAGTGGAAGTTAAATCCTAGTGAGGAAAATAAAAAGGAGCATAAACACTGGCAAATGAAGTGTAAAAATACAATTAGGAAGGCCAAAAAAGAATCTGAGCAACAGTTAGCCAAAGACTCAAAAAGAAATAGCAATTTTTTTAAGTACATCAGAAGCAGGAAGCCTGCTAAACAATCAGTGGGGGTCACTGGACGATCGAGGTGCTAAAGGAGCACTCAAGGACGATAAGGCCATTGTGGAGAAACTAAATGAATTCTTTGCATCAGTCTTCATGCCTGAGGATGTGAAGGAGATTCCCAAACCTGAGCAATTCTTTTTAGGTGACAGATCTGAGGAACTGCCCCAGATTGAGGTATCATTAGAGGAGGTTTTGGAACAAATTGATAAATTAAACAGAAATAAGTCACCAAGACGAGATGGTATTCACCCAAGAGTTCTGAAGGAACTCAAATGTGAAATTGCAAAACTACTATTAGTTTGTAGTCTGTAACCTATCATTTAAATCAGCTTCTGTACCAGATGACTGGAGGATAGCTAATGTGATGCCGATTTTTAAAAAGGGCTCCAGAGGTGATCCTGGCAATTACAGGCCAGTAAACCTGACTTCAGTATTGGGCAAACTGGTTGAAACTGTAATAATGAACAATACTGTCAGCCATATAGATGAGCGTAATTTGTTGAGGAAGAGTCAACATGGTTTTAGTAAAGGGAAATCATGCCTCACCAATCTACTAGAATTCTTTGAGGGGATCAACAAGCATGTGGACCAAGGGGATCCAGTGGATATACTGTGCTTAGATTTTCAGAAAGCCTTTGACAAGGTCCCTCACCAAAGACTCTTCCACAACGTAGCTGCCACGGGATAAGAGGGAAGGTGCTCTCGTGGATTGGTAACTGGTCAAAAGATAGGAAACAAAGGGTGTGTATAAATGGTCACTTTTCAGAATGGAGAGAGGTAAATAGTGGTGTCCCCAAAGGGTCTGTTCTGAGACGAGTCCTATTCAACATATTCATAAATGATCTGGAAAAAGGGTTAAACAGTGAGGTGACAAAATTTGCAGATGATACAAAATTACTAAAGATAGTTAAGACCCAGGCAGACTGCGAAGAGCTACAAAAGGATCTCTCAAATTGGGTGACTGGGCAACAAAATGGCAGATGAAATTCAATGTTGATAAATGCAAAGTAATGCACATTGGAAAACATAATCCCAACTATATATATAAAATGATGGGGTCTAAATTAGCTGTTACCATTCAAGAAAGAGATCTTGGAGTCATTGTGGATAGTTCTCTGAAAACATCCATTCAATGTGCAGCGGCAATCAAAAAAGCAAACAGAATGCTCGGAATAATTAAGAAAGGGATAGATAATGGGACAGAGAAAATATCATGTTGCCTCTATATAATCTATGGTACACCCACATCTTGAACACTGTGTGCATATATGGTCGCCTCATCTCAAAAAAGATATTTTGGAATTGGAAAAGGTTCAGAAAAGGGAAACAAAACTGATTAGGGGTATGAAATGGCTTCCATATGAGGAGAGATTAATAAAAATGGGACTTTTCAGCTTGGAAAAGAGATGGCTAAGGGGAGATATGATTGAGGTCTATACAATCATGACTGGTGTAGGAAGTGTTGGTTACTTCTCATAACACAAGAACTAGGGGTCACCAAAAGAAATTAATAGGCAGCAGGTTTAAAACAAATAAAAGGAAGTATTTCTTCACACAACACACAGTCAACCTGTGGAACTCCTTGCCAGAGGATGTTGTGAAAACCAAGACCATAACAGGGTTCAAAAAAGAACTAGATAAGTTCATTGAAGATAGGTCCATCAATGGCTATTCGCCAGGGGGGCAAGGATGGTGTCCCTAGTCTCTGTTTGCCAGAAGCTGGGAATTGGCGACGGGGGATGGATTGCTTGATGATTTCCTGTTCTGTTCATTCCCTCTGAGGCACCTGGCACTGGCCACTGTCAGAAGACATGATACTGGGCTAGATGGACGTTTGGTCTGACCCAGTAGGGCCATTCTTATGTTCTTATTCTGCAATCAGACCAACTGAAACTGATGGGACTATTTACATACTAAATAGTGCTCAGCATAAGAAAGAGCAGCAGGATGGGGCCCACAGTAAATATGTAGTAGCGAGGGCCACAAGGCATAACTACCTGTTCAGCACTTTAAGTTAAACATGATTTTTGATCAATTGAGTTTCCTTAGTGCTGAAGTGTTCCTCTATATGTGAGAATTAGGCTGAAGGAACTAATCCTGTTATGATTTTCTCACTTATTAAAGGCAAGAAATTCCCTAGCCCTTCTGCAGCTGCCCACTGCAGCTTCCGCTACCCCTGCATAGCCTGGTCTGCATATAGGCCAGACAAAAATGCAGTCCCTGTGCTTACAGGAATGAAGAGTTTGCTCCATTTCGACTCCCACAAAGGTACATGGTGCCTTTGAAATTTTGAGGATCACTCAGATCAGTAAGGGGTTCTGTCACTGCCTGCCCTGTACCCTTGTGTGACAGAGTGCTAGGTATGAAAGGCTGAGTCAGCACTCTGTTCACAGCAGTTCCCATCAGGCAAGGCAGATTGGAGCTGACTAACCAGAGCTATGCCTAATTTGTGGGGCAAGACAGAAAGGCTAATTAAGCCATTAGCCTGAGCCCAGAAAGAGGCACAGGAAGGAAGTGGAAAGGGGGGAAGCAGGCAGTAAGGGGAGAGAGTGATTGCTCCCCTGCTTGTTACAGGAGCTGTATATGTTATGAAGGTGGTGGGACTCCATCTGTAAATAAACTGCACAAGGTATTGGACCAGCACAAGGGTCTCTGGGTAGTTTGTAGACTGGGACAGAAGCAGGACCGAGGAGGTGCTGTTCTGCCTGGGGTGCCTTAATGCTTTGTTGCTAATGGAGGCCGGACACTATAGCTAGCATACCAGTATGAAGGTCTCACCCTGGCTTCCACCAGCTTAATCACTTCTTGAACAGTGACCCCAACAGCCGTTCCAGTCCTGAGTCTCCCTATATCCGCCTACCCTGAATTTCTAACTACCGATCACTCAGACTTTTCCCCTCCGGTTCGTCACTCCTGAAGAAATGAAACCTGTTCCCTGTTATCAATCTACTTTGGCACATACACACAGTTTACCAAACAGAGCTCTGCTTAGACCTGCAGAAGCTTTATTTAATAGAAAAATCACAGACTCAAAGATGAACTAGTCAGGAAAAGCAAACACATACAAGTGACACAGAAAATAATGATAAAGACACAACTTCAGGCTTTACGCTTCTATATTAGCTAAACTCTCTTTTCTAATGTAAGTTACCTATTTCCTCTGACCGGTTTCCCAGCATACCCCCATGAAAGAGGGGATCCAGCATTTCACAGACTGATTGGCCCTCAGTCTCTGGATGTCCCTTACTTCAAACCCCTACTCTTTTAAGGATTTGCAATGGTTTTTTTGTTTTTGTTTTTCTCTCACACTATGGACATTCATGGTGGGGAAATTCCCTCATCGTGTAGACTATGTCTATACTAGAGCTTACAGCAGCACAACTGTATCAATGCAGCTGTGCCTCTGTAAGTTCGCTCATATAGCCACTCTATGCTGACAGGAGAGAGCTCTCCTTTTCACATCATTAAACCACCCACAACCAGAAGCAGCTATGGTGACACCCTGAACAACACAAGTTTTGCAGCCATAAGTGGTAATGTAGACATGGCCTTAGTTTTCCAAAACTGGGGTTTCCTTTTCAGTTTCAAGTTGTTTCAATGTTTTCCCATTAACTGTAATCGTCCATCATTGTTTTTTCTTGGCTGGACAATGGAGGGTTACTTGAAATTAGTTTTGTGTAAACAATTGGTTTGGGAGGAGCCCCTCTCGGCTGTGAGGTATATTTGAAAAGGTAGTACCGGTCATGAACATACTATTCCATATATGTAAATATACAGATTCATAACCCCAGTCTGTATACATATCTTCCAATGACCACCAAGTCATATTTGCAAAAAGAAAAGGAGTACTTGTGGCACCTTAGAGACTAACAAATTTATTAGAGCATAAGCTTTCGTGAGCTACAGCTCACTTCATCGGATGCATTTGGTGAAAAAAGTTTTTTTCCACCAAATGCATCTGATGAAGTGAGCTGTAGCTCACGAAAGCTTATGCTCTAATAAATTTGTTAGTCTCTAAGGTGCCACAAGTACTCCTTTTCTTTTTGCGAATACAGACTAACACGGCTGCTACTCTGAAACAAGTCATATTTGGCATATTTTACAACAACATTGTATACAACCACTTAATTCAATTGCTTATTTTGCGGGGTTCAGACCCCTGTTCTTCCATTGGATTGCCTGGACCTTGATTGTCACAGTGCCCTGAAGGGAGGGCAAAGGAGGTAGGACAGTAGTTCAGTGGCCCAGAATGTGTTAGTCAGATGACCCCCATGAAGGGTATATCAGAAGGAGTGCTGCCTTGTACATCAAAGAGCTTGAGAAAGCAATCTGCCTCCATGACATAGAAAGCTTCCTGCTATGAAGAAGGATGATGTGCCCAACACAGGATTTGTACCTTATAGGCATGTCCAAGCCTTGATTCATATCTAAAGTGTCCTTTATGTACTTTTAAAAATACCTTTTACCTTTGGTAAAAATACCAAAAATGTCCACCTGTAGTTTGTCCATTCAAAACCAGCCCAAGTCATTAAGGACTGGCAGCTGGTACTATAACAGGTGCAGTAACATGCTGTGTTTCATTTTGAATCCATCTTAAAACTGTGGGTTCAAAATTCAGCTTGTACTCAAACTTTGTGATGTTTGCATCCCACCTGGGAAAGAAAGGAGGAGAAGCAGAGTGGAAAAGGAAAAAAATCCAGAAGAAAATAGAGCATAAAAGATGGAGCAGGGAGTGAGCACAGTGAAAATTAAAACCTAGCTGGTGTAACCTCAAATTAGCTCCGCTGAAGCAGGCAAGTAGATGGTGGCGACCAGAGAGTTTGGTGAGAAAGGAAGGAGAAGCCTGTGCCTAAATCTAACCAACTGCTACAATTCAATGAAGGCAACATTCATCTGCACTTCCTGGTTCCATCCAAGACTGGGAGCAGAACATATTTCTAAAGCCAGCTGAAACCATGAAATACATGAAAACATTCAAGCGAGCCTGTTTTTCATGAGATCTGAACATCAAAGAGTCCCAAACTTCAGGATGTAGCTAAACTTTAGCATGCTTAATGATCCAAAGTTTTTCCTCTCCTACCGACGGTTATTGGAAAAATTTGTGTAAGCCCGTACTGTACGGCTAGCCTGTCAGCCCAAGAATACCAACAGGTGGATCGATATTGCACTGAGTTTTCTCATTTCATGTTTCACTCCAAGCTAAACTGCTGACTCAATGGTGAAAAATGGCTGTTTATTTCTCCTCCCTGAGAACGGCTATTTATCACTATATTTATAAACTTGACCCTTAAAGTCTGAGTCCATTATATAAGCAAGCTCCAATCCAAAGGGTAATTAACCAAAAAGGGCTTTGAAAAAACGACCACCATATATTGGCAATGTATATGAAACAGATACGTTAGTTTTAATGAAAGATAAAATGGTTACATTCAAAGCAAGTTAATTATATATCATATTGCAGCTACTTGAGAGATTTATTTTATTTATACCTTTTTTAGTGAATGGGGAAGTAACCCAGCCTGTTGAAGTCAATGGGAGCCTTTCTGTTAACTTCAGGGGGCTTTGGATCAGGCCCTCAGAGTATCTGTGTCTTTGTGGTCTTATAGTGGCTGATCCCCATAAGACAGGAGAGTCTACAACTGCTTTTTGTTTGCCATTTTTCATGGGGAATTTTTTCACAATCAGCTGTATTCATGTTTGCAGTGCAAACTGAATTAGATTCCTTTCAGGCATGTACAAAGATAGTAAAACACACTTGATTGGTGTCTGATAAGTAGAGCTGATCAAAATATTTCTTGAGGAAAAGATTTATTTTCATTTTAAAAAATTGGGTTTTATTGAAAGCAAAATGTTTCATGGGAAAATCTCGTTTTTGACAACATTTTTGAAAAAAATCAAACCCAGTTGAAAACACTACATTTTTCAAAAAGAAAAGTACATTTTTCAGAGTCCCCCCACAAATTTTTCATTTCAAAATTGTGGGAAAACACTTTGTCTAATTTTCCCCCTTAGAGAAATGGGGGGAAGGTATAAAGTGAGTAACACTTTCACTTTTAAAAAACGTTTTAAATAAAAGTAACATTTTCACTTTTAAATAACATTTTTAATGTTAATACTTAAAAGCAAAGCTGTTAGTTTCAGAGAGAAAGTAATACTTTCAGTACTTTCTGAGAGTTTGCCAACTTTTGCTGCTTTCCAACAACATCAGAAGTGTGAGAATGTGGGGAAAAGCCCAATTTCCCCATTCTGTTACTGTTCTCCAACTGACAAAATTTGGAAAAGCCAAAAAGTGGAAAGGTTGCCATGATGTCTTCATTTTTTTTAATTTTCCCATGAGAAAACCATTATTTTCCAATGGGAAAAACTTTGGATGGTGTTTTTTTCCTGCCAGAATTCATCTGGGGAAAAATTCCATTTTCCAGACAGCTCTAGTGACAAGATTTGTGTTTCTGGAATAGGTCATTTAAACAAAGCACTTCCCCATTGTGTGACACTATGCCTATACTGTCTGTGGCTATATATGATCTAGACCAGTGGTTCTCAACCTTTTTTCATTCGCAGACCCCTAAAAAATTTCAAATGGAGGTGTGGACCCCTTTGGAAATCTTAGACATAGTCTGCAGATCCCTGGCCTCAGGTTAAAAAACATTGTTCTATGGTAACGACAATCTTTTGTGGACTCATTAGACATAGTCTTCAGACCCCCAGGGATCCATGGACCACAAGCTGAGAACTACTGTGGCCCAGCTTTTTAAAGGTATTTAAACATTGCTTCACTCAGTGCCTAAATCATTTCTGAAAATGAGATTTAGGCTTCTAAATCAGATAGGCCTTGCAACATTGAGTATGGCGCTGCCTAAATATCTTTAAAAATCCGGGCCTATGGTTGTATCTTAGACACAGTCTTGGGGAAGCTGAGACCCTCCTCTGTGTTCTTCTGGTCAGGTGTGTAGCTCTACAGTGGCTCACGAGAGTCCTTTTATATCATATCATCCACTCCATGGAGCTGAAGTGCTTTCAAATAAAATCAGCCTCACTCTAACTCAGAGTCAGATGTAGTATCTGCGGTGAGACATCACAAATCTTACTTCCCAAACCTGACACCATTCAAGTGAGATATGTATACCCAGAGACAATCTTCTATAAAGATACACATAGTAGGAATGACTGCTAGGGAAAGCATTATCTGCAGCTTGAATGCTGAAATGTGATTTGCAGCAGAAGACTGTCCAAGGCCAGAAAAATAAATTAGAATGCTCATAATGGTTTTCTGTAACATAATTACTACACGGAGATAGCGCTGTCTTTCCCCTCCTCCTTCCTTTTCTCCATGAGAATAATAATTAGATTCTTTTGTGTAGTCTTGAGTTTGTTAAACTATTATGAGCATTCTGGGAGACTAAGGAAGCCAGCCCTCTGTGTCTTCTCTTATCCAGAAGAGGGTGGCTGACGGATAAACAGACATCATGATTGAAACCCCTGAAATGACAAATCCCAATCCCAAGAGGGACAGTTTATCCCTGAAGTGTTTAAAGAAAGATGTATGGAGTATCAGGTACCTTAGTGGTTAATGCTGTGAAACAGACACATGCTCAACAAGGTTTTTATCTGTTCTATGTGGAGATTAAAGAGTCCAGAATTTTTGATGTAGGAAGTAGTGGTTTGCCCCATTGTCTCTGGTCAATATTTCCATTCCTCCCACTCTTGTGTAGCGTGTCACCCAGTCATTGTCACGCTCCACTCCAGAGTAGCTGTATTTCAGCAGTATTGTATGTAACATACCTAGCTTGTAAAAATGGACTGAAACTGGAATTTCTAATCCAAATCACCCTTTTTTTCGTTTTAACTAGAGCGATTCAGATTTCAACCCCCAGAGCCAATTCCACTCTTATAATTTTGACCATGGGTTGTATCGAAAATCAAAAGGCACCTGTTTTCTCTGTTGTACCTGAAATCTCATGAGAACAGTCCTTTCAGGATGGTGGGAAACTCAAAAACTGCCGAGCTTATACGATGCCAACCATCTTAGGCCAACATCTTAGGCGAACAGCTCACCCAAGTTCATTGAAATATCTGCTGGATTTCAAGTGAAGCTGAGAAGATTTAGATAGGTGGTGTGGTTTAGCAAACTGACAGCTTGTCTACACAATGCTTGTCTACTAAGGTTCTGCATATCAGCTGGTCTATACAGACCCACTGGTTTGCACTAAAACTTCAGACTTGGGAACTTTTAGTGCTACCACCAGGGTCTACACAGACCTGTTAATGCGTAGCATGTTAGGGCACTTCAGAAATCACAGCCTCGTGGTCTGCATCGCCCCGCTGTGTAGACAAGCCTTGAACTTCAGATTAGGAGGTGGGAATTTAAGACCCAGCTCTTTCAATCGACTCACTTGCTGGACTTTTACAAGTCACTTAACCTCTCTGCGGCTCAATGGTAAAATGTGGATAATACCTCACATGGGAGCTGTTAGCTAACGTGTATGAAGTTCTTTGGATATGTAAAAGGCTGCATGAGAGCTCAGTATTGGCTGAACTCACTCAGAACTGGCGGTTTCACATAGTTTCAATGCTTCTCTTAAATGTCTGAGTTTGTTCAAGACTAAAATTCAAAGTAAAAATTGGGTCTTGTGATTCCCTATGCACTGAACTATACGTATCCCCAACAGGCACTGGGAACTGAAACTACTGAGATGCTCTCCGCTCAAATTGTTAATCATTAGGTTAAATTGTCCAAATGTAAGCTCTACCTTCAGTGCTGTTCTTTACTTTCCAGTAACGAATCGAATATTTTGGTAGCATTTTAAAATCTTCTCTTTTGCAAACTTTTAAACGGGGAATTGCCTCGTGACCCAAAATAAAAAAAAATAGTTACCCAAAACCTGAATGGATGGGACTGCTTATTGGAGGGTGCAGTAACTCAAAAAAAAATTGAGGCTAGTAGATGACAAGATGATCAGATCACAAAAGGAACTCATGGTTAGCATTAAGGCACTTGGGGCCTGATCCAATGCCCATTGAGATAAATGGGAGTTTTGCCATTGACTTCAATAGAAGCAAGATCAGAGCTCAAATTGTTCTCACAAATAGAAGAACCCCTTTAACTGATGGGTATCATTGACACCTGTGAAGGAAAATACCACAGGATAAAAGCTTTAGCAAGTTATATCTATGCTGCCTAAATTCCTGGCACTATGTAAGTGATTCATAATAAAATAATAATAATTAATAATTAATAATTTACTCTCCAGTGAAATGAGAATAATCCTAGTTTGTCTATGTTGAGAGGCTTAATGCCTTAAAGTCTGCAAAGTGAGAAGGTGAGATGGAAAGCACTCTAGGAATGCAAAATAGGACTTAAGTTTTGTTACAAATCTACTACACTGGACACCCTGCCCATTTGGGACTTCATAGTGCTGGTGCTGATAGAACACAGAGCCTCATGCACAAACAAACAAACAAACAAAAGAAGAAGAAGAAGAAGAAATGTGACTTCCCACAACTGAGCTAAAGCAGAATTTCTGTTAGCAGTATAAAGCCTATGATGCACAGTTGTGCAGCTCTGACTTAATCCAGTAGAGGGCAGAGGTGCACATGAACACTAGCCTGATCATTGCAGTAGTTATAGTCTCCCAAATGCTATCAGGCTTGTGGTGAGGAGCTTAATCCAGTGTTCAAGGAGCTCATGGTAAAAAACACCTAACATTTCTACCCTCCTTCTCTCTTATTTCGTTTTTCTCTGTCTAAAGTTTACTATGACGGGAACTCTTGGATTCTCCTCCTTCCTATGTTGGGACAGTCCTCTGTTTATTTAGATTGTAATTTGCTGCAGGGATTTGCTGCAGGGATCTTGTCCTCATGGCTGTCTATAATAATATTTACATTCACTCAAAGGTCCTATTGTACAGAGTACAGTACAGAGCACTGTGGAATGGCTTTAGCATAGGTCAGCTTTAGGCCCAGGGAATTTGCTTTTTAAGATAGCAAGTGTCAGACTTCAGTTTTTCCATAATCTTATTTAGTGAGGGCAGCAGCCTCCTAGCCTAGAGGAAGACATTTCCTCGTAGATATTAGTTAATCCTCCCCCTGCAGGTGGGAGGGATTACAGCACTATAGCTATTGCTGGGAGAGTGGGAGCAGTTCTTTATCCCTGCCCTTGAGTATTCCAACCCTCTTCCTTCACAACCCTTTTCCTCATCTGCATTGTGTGAGGGAGCAGGAAACAAAACAGGGAGGTTGATGGCCTGTCTGCACTTATAGGTGATGTTAGTAAAGAAGATAAAGGAGAAAGTACTATTGCTCCAAGTTCAGGAAAGGGAAAGAGAACTAAATTCAGTAGTTTACATCTACTGGCAATGTGTACACTTCAGGCCTGATCGTGCATGGTGATTCTGACCCTGATCCAGCAGAGTACATGAGTACACATTCAACTTTGAGCACACACTTAACTTTAAGTAGGCTGACCAAATAGCAAGTGTCAAAAATCAGGAGTGGAGGTGGGAGGTAATAGGTGCCTATGTGAGAAAAAGACCCAAAAATTGGAACTGTCCCTATAAAATCGGGACGTCTGGTCACCCTAACTTTAAGATATGAATTGTATCACTGAAGACTGTGAGACTTACTCATCTGTTAAGTGTTTTGCTCACACTTTTCAGAGTTAAGTCCTAAGTAAGAGACTCTGATGCTCAGATAATGAACACGTTATAAGACAGGCAGACAGATACATAAGACAGACATAATGCAGTATAGAAATACGTCATGGCTATTGCAGAGAGTCCTCTCTGGTTAGGAAAAACTGAATTGCACAATTAATTCAAGAATATATTGTCACAAGCAGAGCAAAATGAGCTTTTTAAAATATAAATCCACTCCTGTTTCTTTCTGCTGGTAGCAAGTAAAAAAAAAACAAGAAATCTTCTGCAAAGCAGGGACTGCTGGTGCTGACTAATCTAGTCTGAGTATATAGTGAGCACCAGAATACAAGATTGCAGTTGGCAGGATGTCATAAGATGGTTTGATTAGCTATGGAACAGTTCAAGTGCTCCCTGGCCTACCAGATACTTGGCATGGATGCTGGCTCAAACTTCAAGCAGTTGTTGACTGCAATCCTGTTTGAGAAATGTCTATGGCTCTTGGGAAACAGTAAGAGAATGAAGAAAAACAACAACAAAATGAGAAAACTGGGGTAAGAGGTTTTTTCTACAAATATTGTGCTTTGGACCTCATTTCAGTTAAACTGATGCATACTTGAAATGAAATGAGATCGCTGAACTGGAGAGATACTGGGGAACCTTAAACTGAATCCCGTGTCTGTAGCACCAGAGAACGTTAATGAATGGGTGTTCTTATACTCCTTCAATTTTACCTGCTACAAAGGTTTGACTAGAGATTTGAGACTCAAATCTTTTGTTGTCTTTCCATACCAGTTTAGGGCTTATGCTTAACCGCCTTGGAGAAGGAAGTCCTCCTTTTAATCTATGGGACAAACACAGCATGAGCAGCAGCAGAACCAGCCTCTGTCACCATACGCTGTAGGTTTGTTCTGGAGGGCCAGGCCTAGAGATGGTTTTAGTGAAGAGGATACTTGTCCATGGAAAATAGGACTGAGCACAAAACTTATCCCACACAGACAACAGAACAGGCATAACATTAGTCATTACAAGCTTGGTCTGCTTTTCAACCAGCAATCAATAGACAAAAGGTATATACTCCACTACTAATCCTCCAGTCCCCAGACTCAAAGCTGATCAGTATTATATTACAATATAAGAAGGATGTGGAAAAACTGGAAAGCGTCCAGCGGAGAGCAACAAAAATGATTAGGGGACTGGAACACATGACTTATGAGGAGAGGCTGAGGGAACTGAGATTGTTTAGTCTGCAGATGAGAAGAATGAGAGGGGATTTGATAGCTGCTTTCAACTACCTGAAAGGGGTTCCAAAGAGGATGGATCTAGACTGTTCTCAGTGGTAGCAGGTGACAGAACAAGGAGTAATGGTCTCAAATTGCAGTGGGGGAGGTTTAGGTTGGATATTAGGAAAAACTTTTTCACTGGGAGGGGGGTGAAGCACTGGAATGCGTTTCCTAGGGAGGTGGTGGAATCTCCTTCCTTTGAGGTTATTAAGGTCAGGCTTGACAAAGCCCTGGCTGGGATGATTTAGTTGGAGATTGGTCCTGCTTTGAGCCGGGGGTTGGACTGGAAGACCTCCTGAGGTCCATTCCAACCCTGATAGTCTATGATTCTATGAATACCACCTAGGGGCCGCAACTGAGATCAGCACACCTTTGTACAAGCACATAGGGTTGTGTGCACTGCAGCTGGAAGCATGCTTCCCAAGGCAGGTAGACAGATATGCATTAGCTGTGCTTGAGTTAGCACGCTGAAAATAGCAGCGTAGCCGGGGTGAGCGAGGGAAGTGAAATGACTTGCCCAAGGTCACAAAGAAGGTCAATGGTAGGGCCAGTAATAGAACGTTCTCTTCCAGCTCCCAATTCAGTGCTTTACCCTGACAATAGACAGACAGACACAAATACAAGGCCAGAGAGAGAAGAAAGAGTAGATATTTTTCTCCCAGAAGAGTGAAATCCACTAAAGCCTGGTCTGGTGTCTAGCCACGAGGTGGCTCAGAGTTGAATCAGGGCCCTTGTGACAGATTTCTGTTACCAATCTGCCTGGGGCATCAGGTGATCAGGCTGAGGCAGCAGGATGAGTTTAGGGAGGAGATGACGAAACACACCATGTAACTGAGTTTTAAAGCTTTATTAATAAAATAATAAAGTAACAGTGGAGAGTGATGGGTGCTCCCCATGTCACTCAGAGGAAGGAAGAAAGTGTTAATGCCCCAAGCCCTAACGCACTTTCATACTCATACCCACACTACCCAAGGCTGGCCAGGCCTGGGTGTAACGTAAGAAGAAGAGGGGGAGGGGTGGACTGGAATTCTGTCCTGTGCGCACAGATCGTCCAGGGTTCACTGCCAATCTCCGAATTGCTCCAGCTCTCAGGAGGGTTTTAAGTCCTTTTGGGGTGTTCCATTCTGTGACCTCTGTTTCTGGTGCTCTTTGTGCCAGTCCAAACCAGCTTTCTGTGGTCTTCTTTGCTTTCCCAAAACACAATGGCTCCAGGGTTGCCAAGCTCTGTTCCCCCCCTCATCGTCTCGACTTGTGCTTTCCATCTCTGTAGCCCTGGTTTTCTCATAGCTGGCTGTGGCTGGGTGAGAGATATACTTCTCATCTAGTGCCGTGACCTTGGGGCCAGTGTCTTATCGTTGGACTGAGCTTTTTAGCTGCAGTGTTGTTCTTTGCTCTCTTTCTCCTTCCCCCTTTGGCCTCTTGCAGCCTGCAAAAGAATCTTTCACTCCCCACTCACACCTTTGACCCTCCCCAAAATGCTTTGCGATGCTTGCAACAGCATTCGCAACATGCAGTGCTGATCTGCCTTCCCTAGGGGAACCCTTGAGGTTGTGACACCCTTCCATGGCCTTATGTCAGAAATTAATTCACAAACCTACATATGGTGATGTGATAGATGCCGACACCAGCCAGTTATAAACAATCCCACACTAAGTGCTGCTTCGGGAAACTATAAAAGAGTTTTGTTTTTTTCTAAGACTGGTTAAACAGCATTTTAAGGCCTAAGTGGGTCTTAGAAAACATATTAATAAAGTTTAAAACGTTTAAACTGAATTTTGTACCTTAAAATTATGAGTTTAAAGGACACACTTACATGCACTTTCCAGTAGCGGGTACTAGTAAAGTAGCAGGAATAAAGAATTACCAATGTTTGTGTGTGTACTTGTATATGCAACAGATAAACAGACATAGGCAGTGTTGTCAACTCTCACCATTTTATTACAAGCCTCCTGATATTTGGTATTTTCCTAAAGCCCCAGTTCCTGGAGTCCTGGGATTTCAGGAGCATCTCAGGTTTGACTTTAATTTTTAAAGTAAGTTTATAGCCCTTGTACAGAGAAAAACTGGGAAGTGTGAATGACAAAGGCTCTAAAACCAGGAAGCAGATAAAAAAAATCCAGTATGTATTATTTGTATACCCTCATGATTCTTCTTATTTTAAACTCTCAATCTCATGACTTTTTGGAGCCAGACACATGATTTTTGAACACATCAAGTTGGCAATAGAGTATATAGATAATAGTTGCTATTAAAAAGTCAACATTTTCCTACAGTTAGAACATAAGAACTTACGAGCTGCCATACTGAGTCAGATCAATGGTCCATCTAGCCCAGAATCCTGCTTCCAACAGTAGCCAGTACCAGAGCTTAATGGGGAGTGAACAGAACAAGGCAATTCTGGAGTGATCCATCCGTCTTCCACTCCTGACTTCTGGCAGTCAGAAGTTTAGGGTCCCCTAGAGCATGGGTTTGTGTCCCTGACTATCTTGGCTAATAGCCATTGATGGACCTATCTGCCATGAACTTACCTAGTTCTTTTCTGAACCCAGTTATACTTTTGGCCTTCACAACATCCCATGGCAGTGAGTTCTACAGGTTAATTGGGCAGTGTGTGAAAAAGCACTTCCTCTTCTTTCTGTTAAATCTGCTGCCTATTAAGTTAATTGGGGTTTTCATCCCTGGCTTTTGTACTGTGCCAAAGGGTAAACAATTGCCTCTGCACTTTTTCCAAACCATTCATGGTTGTATAGACCTCTTTCCGATCCCCCTTGTCTCTTTTCTAAACTGAACATCCCTCTCTTCATAGTCTCTCTTCATCCAGAAGTTATTTTGCTATTCTGAGTATTATGAAAACCTGTTGGATTCCAGGTAGCACCGTGTGGTAACCGGTTAACAGCAACCATAAAAGCAAGCTACAGAGGTATGTGTCTGTACGGCATACACACTGTGAAAGATATGCAAACTCCTTTGCTTTAGAAAACATGGTGTAAACTACAAAATACAGATTCTTCTGTGCTTGGAGACCCTAGCTCATCTGCCCTCTCAATTTATTCTGCCCTTAGACATAATCAGCTCTCATCCCCTATGCCATCTCATTATTCTGCTCTAGGAGAAATTCCAGCACTTCCCACCCTGGGGTGTTTTCACTGGGCTATTAATACCAAGAAGCAGATGCTCTGGCTGTTTCTGAAACTAGCTGCAGAGAGGGTCATCAGGACATTCCCTGGTTCTTGCCAAACTTCTGAAGAATAGGTCTCCCCAGACCTGTACTGCCTGTCTTCTGGCCACTAAAGAGTAAGTCCTTACATTGCTCCCAATTTCTTACATTCATCAGATCAGATCTTTAGTGGGCATACATTGGCATAGCTCTGTTAAAGTCAATGGAGCTCTATTCTGATCTGAGGCTCTGACCTGCTGCATGTTACACTGTAAATATGTACACTGTTTGTACATGTGCAGACATCGAGGGAGATGTTACTTGGGAACAGGCAACAAACACCTCTGTGCCTGGGCACCTGATGTTGTCAACAGTAAAGGGATCCTGAATATCCCAGGGCATAGGATATATCCCAGGTATCAATGATACCCATCAGTTAAAGGGGTTCTTCTATTTGTGAGAACAATTTGAGCTCTGATCTTGCTTCTATTGAAGTCAATGGCAAAACTCCCATTTATCTCAATGGGCATTGGATCAGGCCCCAAGTGCCTTAATGCTAACCATGAGTTCCTTTTGTGATCTGATCATCTTGTCATCTACTAGCCTCAATTTTTTTGGAGTTACTGCACCCTCCAATAAGCAGTCCCATCCATTCAGGTTTTGGGTAACTATTTTTTTTTATTTTGGGTCATGAGGCAATTCCCCATTTAAAAGTTTGCAAAAGAGAAGATTTTAAAATGCTACCAAAATATTCGATTCGTTACTGGAAAGTAAAGAACAGCACTGAAGGTAGAGCTTACATTTGGACAATTTAACCTAATGATTAACAATTTGAGCGGAGAGCATCTCAGTAGTTTCAGCTCCCAGTGCCTGTTGGGGATACGTATAGTTCAGTGCATAGGGGATCACAAGACCCAATTTTTACTTTGAATTTTAGTCTTGAACAAACTCAGACATTTAAGAGAATATCCCAGGGCACAGATTCTGGAACTAGGGAGCCTGGGAGTGCTACAGCATCCTCTGGCTTGAAGTGGTTTCCATCAAATACAAGATTTACAGGTTGGTTCAATGGCTCTCAGCCCCCTGTCCCAGTGGTGACTCCCCTTCCACTCTCCTGTCTGGCAGAGTTCTTGTAACCCCAACAAGGCTGGGCCCAGGATTCCTGGGGAGCTCGACCCCCAACCCTGCTGTGGTCACCTAGGACAGGGGCTGGGTGTCCCCATTCCATGGTACTCTCTCTGCAATGGGCACTTCTCTGACCCACTGACCATTACATACAAGTTAAAGCAAATGCAAGTTATTTAATCAACAATTAATTTTAAAAAGAATAAGGAAAAATAGGAAAGGTTAAAGGAAACACATCACCCCGCTCTGTGGCAGGGAATATCACAAACAGTGTCTCTGGGATGTCAGGGCAGTTCACAGTCTGTTCCTTGCAAGTCCCAGACCTCTTTCTCAGGCTCTGGCTGTGCTGCAGGGATGCTGTGGGTTGGACACACACTCTGGTGTTGGCCACACACTCTCAGGCTCTCAGTGTCACCACCACCCAGTCAGGATTACGATCCAAGCCTGGCCTCTTGACTGAGGCATCTCCCTGTGCTGGGCCCGCTGCCCATGGTCCCCCTCGGTCCCCCGAGCTGCTCACCGCACCCAGCTCTGGATTGCTCCAGCCCCAGCTCCACCACTCTGTCTCTGCACTGCTGCTGCTGCTCTGCCTCCAGCTCCCTGGGCTGCTTCTTTGGCCCCTCTGGCTCTGGTTGCTACAGCTCTGCTCCCAGGACAGATCTGCTCTCTCTGGGCTGTGCCTCTGGCTTTGGGGCTGCAGCTCTGCTCCCAGGACAGGGTCTGCTCTCTCTGGATCTGGCACAGCTCTTTTCCCCAGCTCAGCTCGGGCCCCCTGCTTTCTCCTTAGCTCGGCCCCTCTCTGTCTGACCCAGGCAATTCCAGCTCACACAGAGGACGGGACCTCCCTGGCCTCCTGACTCCCTGATTAGCCTGCCCACCCTGTCATTCAGGCTGACCTGGAGCATTGGCCTCTCCCCCTTGTTCCTGGGGACTATCAGTCTCAGGGTCCTGATTTCCCATAGACCCTTCCCATTTTAGTATTGGGAGCTAGCCAACCAAAACACCCCCACTGAATGTTAGTAAGGAGGCAACAGTCCCCTTACACTTACATGGGCATGCATGAAGATTTTGAAGCAGGGAACAGCACTCTGTTGGTCCAGTAAAGCAGTCCAGCCAAGGTAACAAGGGGCAGAGCAATTCTAAGTTAGGATCATTCCAAGCTACACAACCCCTCTGAAAATGGGAGTTGTTATACCCTGGTTCCTGATTCAACGATAAGATCACTTTGTCTCTTCTCAGACTCAGGGAAACCCCTACAGTCTCTTTGGCATCCCCCTTCTCCTGCAAGCACTTCCCAAAGACAGTGGTTACGCACTCTGCCTGCAGTGCAAGCCAACCTCAGTCAGTTCTTGGCACAGCAAAAGTCTTTGCCCTGGGTGCAATGAAACCCAGCAATAGCCTCTCTGGCTCCCTGTATGGCTCAAAGCCCCAGTAGTTTGTCAGCAGCAATTTCTGGCTTTCTAGCAGCAGATCCTAGCTTGGACAGAACTCCACTAAGTAATCTCCACTCCTCGGACCAGGATCTCAGCTCCCCACCAAGCTGGAGCCCACTGCATCCTCTCCCTGCGATCCCTGGCATCCCAATGCATTGTGGGAGTTTTAGTCTGCAAGGCTGGTTTGCGGTACTCAGGATCTTCCCTACTGGAATGCTCCCAATTAAGTTCAGAGGCCTCTCTAGTATGGGATGCCTACATAAGGAAGAACTGTTTCAAGATGACAACTCATGGGGATTAGATTGGTTTTCATGAATTTACACACAAGCTTCATGATATCTAAATGACTCAGATCTCTTCTAATACAATAGGCAAAAGAACAGAACACAAAATCCCAAATTAGGTGCAGATATATAGTATAATTCCCATTGGGAAATCCAGAAATTCAAAAAGTCTCATAACACCTGTGTAGTCCAGTTAATTCTGATTTTTTATTCCCTGCTCTGTGGCCAGTTGCTCCAAACCATTTGTGGAATTCTCCTGCTGCTAGATGAAATTTCCAAAGCTAAAAAAGAGGCTGGACCTGTTTAAAAAACTTGGTTTTGCTTAATTTAATTCAGAATTTCCTAGCCACAAAATATCAATCTGCACAGAGCCATTGCTAATTGACTCCAGTTTTAGCAACAATTATTAAAACTAGATAAGAGTTGAGCTTAGATTGTTCTGAGATTTGGGTGAGTGTGAGACTTCATGGAAAAACTCTAATTAAAAGACAAAATGATAATGGGTGAGATTCTGTTCTGTGCATCTTAAAACTCCTAGCTTGAAGGAGGAGATGCTTTAAGCCACCACTGCACCGCTGCGATCCTGGAGAGCACCTAGCACAATGTAGACAGCCCTAGGAGCCTGCCTAAGTTACAGCAGCTTTCTGGCACAGTCCTATGGGCCACAGCATTGCTGGGAATCAATGCAATGCTTCCTGCGGGGGCCTGTCCCCAGAGCGCCCCACCACTTCAGTCCCACCTCAGCATGACTCTACCCCTGGGCTTGCAAGGGTTTGGTCCCTGTGGATAGGCTAAGACCAGCCCCCCTGGACTAGAGTAGGTGAGCCCGATCCAGCTAATTAAAGAGGGCTGGGCTGGACCTATAAAGAGCTGCCAGAAGGCAGCTGGGAGGAGGGACTGGGACAGGCTGAGCTCTGGGGAGGAAAAGCCACACTGGAGTGGAATTAGCTCCTGTGGTGGGTCCCTGGAGCAAAAGGCCAAGGAAGAAGCCCTGACTCTGGGTGGCTACCAGGAGCTGGAGTTCCAGAGCCCCCTGGGAGAGGCGGTCTTGGGGCCAAGGACTGAGTTAAGGCTATTTTCTGTTTATTTGATAACCTCTTTTTAAGGAAACAAACCTCCTTGAAAAAACTGGGTGTGGCCTGCTTTGGAGCCAGGGAGAAGCGAAGGCCCAGTGACAGGGTCCTTGGAAGGGCAGCCTTATGGCTGTGTTCCATTGGGCCTGCACTGGGGAAATCCATCATGGATGGATTTGGGGCTTTAAAGCCCCCTGGCCCTTTTACATGTCACACAGAGGCCAGAGGAGGAGTGAGGGGAGACGAGGGGAGTGGAAAAAGACATTGATTAAACAAACGCTCCAGCACATCAGTCAATGACTAGATAAATATTCAAACTCCTCTGGTGCCATGAACGTTGAGGTCATATAAACAGTAAAACCTACTCAAAAGGATCAACCCCAGCTTAAGCAACCACCTTCAAATAGCTTGATGCACAGTTTTATGTGACCTTCAAGTCAAATCCAACCTCTTTCCGGCAAGGCCCCTCCACACCTTGTTTCCAATGGTGACCTCACTTAACATTTCAAAGTGGTTACAGCCACCTATTCATTTGTTTGCCTGGCAGGCTGGAAAATGCCATTGCTCAGAGCCTGTAGTGATGGCTAGTAAAATCTTGCTCATATGAAAAATAGGTCAGTGTGAAGTGTTGGCTTGTGCTTCAATTCTGTATCTTACTATCCATATCCAATAAGGACAAGTCAATAGAGTCAGCCTGATACCAGAGACCATTGACATCCGTGGAAAGAATTGACTTGAATGGGCTTTGGATCAGATTCTGTTGTTGAGACTTTCAAAGCAGCCTAGGGTATTTAGACACGTATCTTTCATTAAAGTTTGGGTCTATTTAAGTTAAAGGAAGATACATGTCTAAATGCTCTGGACTACTTGGAAAATCTAATTTACATATAAACTCCACAACTTTAAATAAAAATACCTGCCAACTTTTGTGTTGGGGAAATAATGAAACTGCATGAACAACTTTTTGTCTGTTGATACATAGTGAGAGCTAGACTCTCTCTTGCGCCAAAGAAACAAGAGCAGGTATCTGGGAGATGGTTACAATGCCTTGACTTGTAGCACTGTCACCTGGAAGAGGTGTAACAGCATAGCCACCTTCACCAGTGGAAAATGCTAGACTGGAACTGTTTGCTGTGGAGGGTCCCTTGCTACTCACAAAGAGAATCTCCGCATAAAGAGAACAGCATGTCTGGGAAGCAGTTCTGTCATATCATACCACTTCCAGCTATGTCCCATCAGAACTTGACAGGATGCAAGTTGACACAACTCAGCCTGACAGATTATTGCATGAGGCTGTATATGATTTCTCAGATGTTGAGAAAGAACACATTGCTCCAGTCCAGAATGGCAACCTACTTACTATTCAGATGCCAACTCTCCAGAAATGAATTATTATTACTCCTTGGCAGCAGGCTAGAGCAAGGGAATGCAATTGCCAAAGTGTCTGTGAACTGAAGATCAGCAGCATGCTCCGGTGGTTATTCAAATTAGCAGCCAGTGGGGTGAGCAGCACATTATTCAGTAATGGACTCTCCCTCCCCAACCCTATCCCCAGGGCCTACCTTATTATGTCATTTTTAAAATTAACTTAGTTGTAAGGATGTTTCTATTCTTCTTCTTTTTTGCAAAACCATAAATACTAGCAATAGGCTCAATTCTGACTGGAATCAAGATTTCAAACGACTAAAGGATGGTTGGACCCGGAGGGTTGTTTTTGGCCATTATAAAGATGGGACCCATTTGCAAAATTCACTTTTGGGACTGACTCCCAGATTTGAAACACCTCCAATTTCAAGGTGATTGGATCTGGTATTCTGGTTCTGCTCCATCTCTTAGAAACACAAGTAGAAACATATGGGAAAAAAATCAGAATGGATGAATGTGATGGAGGTCTGGCGATGAGCCCAGAATTCATAATTTATAGCAAAGGAAAAATTGCTAGGAGGGAAAATTGATGAAAAGAAAAGTTTAAACAAAATGCATGGATAAATTGAGTTCTAATCAGACACAAGAATCTGTAAAATGTAGTCTCTGAGTGAGGTAGTCAAGTATTTGAAAGATGGCGATTAATCATCATTGTCTGTATCCTCTGTGGGCTACCTCTTAGAAAAAGCAGCTACCAACATGCTATTGCATGTGTACTTAACTGGAGAAAACTATTTTGATAGGTGAGTGGTGGACCGACATCTCTGTCTAGACAGAAAGGCCAGGCGGACAGGAGGAAATGTATAGTCAGAGAGAAGGTAACTTTCAAGTGATGGAAGCTATTTGCATTTCTTTTTTACTCTGTAATTAAGCTGAAAATGCCTTATCTTGCATAACTTATGGGCAGTTTAAGTCTAGACATGTTAAACAAACCATTACTTTTCTTTCAGTTCCATTTTGTCTCTATTTGTAGTAAATCTTGCATTGGGTTAAGATTGTTGTTGTATGGGTAATTTCATTCAGACGCCCCTGGAGAAAAAAAGAATCTGTTACCTCTAAGAAGAGGTGATGAAGGGTATGGACAAAGGTGTCTGCTCCCAGGGAGTCGTGTTGTCATCAGGCTGTGGAGGGTGAACACCAGGGAATAAGATGAAGTACTAAAGAGGAGATAAGACTGGAGGTGGGTTTCGTCAGAATAACCATCACTAGAAATCTCAAACTGCACCCAGACAGAACCAGTGTTGAGGTTCAAAAAAGTTCCTTTAATTTTAGTCATTATTTAGCATCTCAGCAGCTTGTGCTAACCTCAAGCATAGTGTTTTCCAGTATAATTATTGAGTACCACTAAGGACTATGGTGATGGGCACTGTAGAAAAATCTAAGGGTATGTATACACTGCAATCATGGGATGTGATTGCAGCTTGTGTAGACATATCTGAGCTGGCTAGCTTGGGTATTGGAGCAGTGAAACCACGGCAGCACAGACTTCAGTGCACGTGTACAGGCCTGCTCTGGATCCCAGATAATTACTTGGGGGGCTAGTCCACTCTGAAGCCCATGCTGCTACGGCCTCACTGCTCTGGGACCCAAGCAACTAGATTAAAGATAGCTCTGGTACCCTGTGATTGCAGTGTCGACATACCCTGAGATAGATAACAATAAAATAAATGACAGGTTTCAGAGTAGCAGCCATGTTAGCCTGTATTCGCAAAAAGAAAAGGAGTACTTGTGGCACCTTAGAGACTAACAAATTTATTAGAGCATAAGCTTTCGTGAGCTACAGCTCACTTCGTCCGATGAAGTGAGCTGTAGCTCACGAAAGCTTATGCTCTAATAAATTTGTTAGTCTCTAAGGTGCCACAAGTACTCCTTTTCTTTTTAATAAAATAAATGAATCACACAGACCCTACATTATTTCTTCCCAAGTTACTGTAGCAAGAATAAGCCTGAGTATCCCCTCTTACAATAAAAGCGAGCGTAGAAATATTAAATGTTTGTGACTCAACCGTGAAAGCTATTTTCGAGAGTTCAGATGGCTTTAAGATGCAGAACGGATGTGGTTAATTTGAACATCAGAGGCTATTTCAATTGCCAGATTTTATTACTACTGGCTCATCAAACTGTCACCCATATATTTCCTAAACACAATCAAAACCAGTTTGGCTTAATGAAAATAGACAATGCTATGTCTTTGCTTCTGCTTAAAGTTCGAGTAACAACATCAATGAGACTGGCTGAAATGTCACACACATGCTTTATCTTTTTTCATACCATTTTCCTTCAGATTCAGTCACAGCTGCAAAGAATCCCAATGACAGACAAAGATGAGCTAGCCCTCCCAGAGCACCAGGCTATTATGTACTATTACAGTACATCATGTGGTGGCATGTCATACCCACACACATGAAATAATAATGGGCTCACAGATGCAAAAGTCATTTCATTTCCGTTTATTGTTCTTGGAAGCCAAAATAACAACAGCCAAAGACATAGATTACTAGATTTTTTTATTTTTTTTTCCTGAAAAACTTTCTTTGGGAGAATGTGATGTGGTCTGGGATGGGGAGGAGAGGTAATATTAGCTTTGCTTTCATGGAAATAATTCCAACTCATATTGCAGTCTGTATTAATGATACATATTGAGATCAGGATTACATCTCAGCACCCAAAGAATTTCTAAGAAGATGCTTTCCAATATAATAGCCTGGCCTGTGCTTTGTTGTTGTGATATTCTTGTGCTGTGTGGTTTTATCGTGCTGATCTGATGGTTTATTTAAATCAAAAACTTCTTCTTTTGACTTTTGGACACACACTGAAACAGACAATTAGGGCAAATTTGTAATAAAAAGATAGAGAACAGACGTTGTGGTTGGCATTTGGGAACTGGTCAGCAAACTACACTATTGGAGATATATATGAGCATGATGCTGTATTGGATGCTATTTATTTATTTTCCTTTTAAGATAGCTTTAACACATGCCCCAGTAACACCTAATTAGAGAAAGGAGAATAATAAAGGATATACAAGGCAACCTGTTTAACAATTTTCATTTAAAAAATGAAATTTCTAGGGTGGTAATGACTATTTGATTTGATAATTGGCATTATTCATGAGGAGAGAGAAGGTTTTAGCAAGGGTTATGACATTTGTCTAGTTACAATGTGTGTCCTACCGATCTACAACAACATGAGAACATGCTGAATAAGGTAATTTGGAAGAGGTAGATTCTATTACTGGCTGTGCCCCTGGCTTGCTGTATGACTTTAGGGAAGTGTACTTTCCCTGTGCCTCAGTTTCCTATCTGTAACATGGAGATAGTAACACTTACCTTCCTTTGTAAAGCGCTTTGTGACATAGGGATGAAAATCCTATTTGAGATCAATGTATATCTATCTATCTATTTATGTATCTATCTATCCAATAGATACATGGATATAGATATATATCTTTCATCCAAGACTTTCTAGATATCTTAAAAAATTGAACTAATTATGCTTCACAACATGTCCTGTGAAGTAGATCCTAATGCAAAGCATTATACCTGGTTTACAGATGGGACAATGAGCCACAGAGACCCACCTCAGGAAAGTACATAAGTATTTTCTTAAATGCAGTCCTGAATAGCTGCTTTCCAGAATTGTGGCCATAGAAATTAGCCAAATTGCCCTGGTCACAGAGCAAATCATTAGCAGTCCTGACTGCCAGACCCCTACCCTAACCACTAGGCCACACAGTCTCTGCTGTTTAAAATTAATTTCTTATAAAATAGGCAAAAACAAAGCCAGTTCAATATCTGATCATGATGATGCCACTTACAGACAGCTGACTCCCTATGCCCTCTTTATTTTCCAGTTATTGTTCTTATCTCAACAGGAAAAGACTTGTAGCCATCCCTTGATGTATTGGAAACACAAAAACCAATAACACACAATATTAAAACAGACAAGTTAACACTGGCCCAATGCTATTTATGTTTCTACTGAGTGAAAACAGCTCGTGCTGGCAGTGATTCATCCAATATTGTTAAAACAATAATTCATCCTACACCTCCTCCACCCGCACTACAGTTCCTGTGGCACTATAAAATAGCCACAGTGTGTAATTATCCTAAACTCCGTGAGGGCATGTAACTTTTCTCCAGTCTTGTTCTGCACATCCCATTGCACTTTCCTGTAATTTACAATGTGCTTCTTCTTTTTATCTATCTGGGATACATCTCTTGTTTTAAGGAAAGTGTACATAAATATTTCCTTGAAAATTACCACCTTTGAATTAATACATAGAGTCAGGTCCTCAACTGGTGTAAACACCACTGAATTCAATTTAAAGCAGCTGAAGATCTGACCCATAGAGTGGTATGGACATAATCCTAGACCCCTTCATAGTTCCCTCTCAGAAGGTAGTAACAAAAATATTGGGTTATGAACCAATTAATAGAGAATAATGACTGTAGCATGCTTAGTTAGCCACAGTAATATGAAAGAAAAGATCAAAGACTAGTACATAACAGCAATAAGTAATCTATGATGTCCAGCACTTGGTTGTGGGAAGACGCCTCAAATGCATTGTTCAGACAAATATCTTCAAGCCACCTAAGATGTATAGGAAGAACCGTGTTGAACAATCCCAGTAGATACTCCGGAGCATGACTTTGTTTTATTTTATGGTTATGTGATGGTTTTGTTTGTGTATTTGTTTGTTTGGGGGGTTTCTTTTGGAATAATGATAATGCAGATCTTTGCACTGTAAAATACTACTTGTTATAAGTCCATGGCCACCTAGAACCTCATCTTCATCAGTAGACTGAGCACCTGGACCTCTCATTGAGTTCAAGAGGATTTTTGGACTTTCAGCACTTCTGGCAATCAGACCATATGGCCATTTGGAAATTCATTGTGACAGCAGGGATGTAACAAAGGTGGACTTTGTGACAAGTATTGCAACCTCCTGCAATATTTTTATATTGTCCCTGTAGGACAGGGATTGTATGCAACTCCTGTTGGGAGGGTTATTACAGCTCCCCAAGAACCAAAGACAGTGTGTGTGTGTGTATGTATGTATGTGGAGGGGGGGGAGAGAGAAGGGGGCTTGAAGGTGTAAACATCACCAGAGAGGTACTACCCCTTAGGGAGTCTTGTGTATACTGGTTCAGACTGGGTTTTCCAGAGACCAACAGACAAAAAAAGGGGTTTTGATTTTTAAAAAGTCTGCATTTAAATTGCCTTTGGGCCTTCTTTCTGAGCCAGGAAATGGACAGGACCTTTTGTCCAAGCTAGGCCCCAACCCTTATGGAAGGGTTGGAAAAACTTTGGGCCCATGTAGGACTGATGGGTGACCTCTGGTAAGTTTTTAGCATACGAATAGGAATGTTTATAGCTTTCTATGTGTTTTCTCTGTAATTTTGTTTTTATCTTGAGAATAAATATGCTTGCTTAGAAGAGTTGTGGAGTAACTGGTAAGTGCTGGTAAAAACATGGCCATTGTCCTCTGAGAGAAAGCAATGCCCAGGGGCTGGCATTTAGGCAATATGGGGATATCACAATGTATGTCAGGGGGCTGTGCAGCTTTAAAACCCCAGGTGAGAAGGCAGTGGGACAGGGGTCCCTGCCCTGAGACAGGTCATGGCTGGAGAACTGACACCTGACTGGGCACTCCTGGAATGGACCATGGAGGCAGTATACAGGTGCAATGACCCTGAAACTGTGACAGGCTTTTTGGGTGGGATTTTCAGTGTACTTCCCATATCTGGATTAGACCAGGTTCAGGAAACACAGAGGTGCACAAAAATGAAAAACCAACTTAATCTCTTCTGAACTTCCAAGGAGGTTTTGGCTTGGTTTGAGTAAGGGGGTATGATTCTTATTTTATCAAAACCAGTTTGCCCATCCCTATATTCAGCTGCTTTTCAACAACGCCCTTTAGCCTAGCTTCTCTACTCATTTGCTGTCTCTAAAGTTACTAGCAACAAAAAACCGAAGACTTGAACCAAGTACTTCCTGGGATAAATTGGGTATAGACACAGATGAGCAGCAGGCCCTGTAACAGTCATACATGAAGTATCTCCCGAGGCGTACATGCAGCCATGTATCTGTTAGTGTGAAAGACTTCCAGGTTCAAATGTAGGGGGGAATGAATGTGTAAATGTTTGGATCCAGATTAACATAACCTACGGAGACCCCTCAAGCACTCCTAATTACCTTCCACAGAACACACTCCTATCTCTATTGTTTGCTATCTCCTGAAGGAAAGTCAGAAGCTTACTGTCATCTCTATTAATTTCAGAGGGTAACCTCAATACCCTCCTTTTTTCTATTCAGGAATGGCTTGGTGCACTCCCCTATGTTTCTCTAGTAGCAAGACCTAGAAACTTGCTGTTGTGTTCCACCGTAACTGTTTTTTTTAAGCCTCATAGTACCCTGAGTAGGGCTGGTCGAAAATTTTCCATCAATACTTTTTTCCAGTTAAATATTGTTGTTGGTTCCTACCCCTTCCCCCCCCCCCCAACTAAACAAAATATTTTGTGGAAAGTGCCGCTTTTCTGAAAAGAAAAAAAATTATTTTTTTTCTGTGTGGAAAAACTGAAAACCCAAAACCCAAAACTTTTTGGCCAAATACTTTTAGATTGCTTTTCCAGTGGAAAGTTGAAATGTTCCACTGAAAATTTCAGCAAAAATGAATTTTTTTCATTTTTGTCAACATTGTCTGTGGAGGAAAAAAATTCTAACCATCTGTACCTCTACAGTCGAGATTATGGATTATTAGGAAATCCCCAGTTTTGTGACCTGAAGGGAGGTAAATAAGTCTACTCGCTAGCATTCTAAAGGAAGGAAGGAAAATTGGGCAGACCAGCTATCAGGACGGATAGCTTTGAAGGAATGTAATGAACCCTACCTATAGTCTGAAAGTGTCGTGTTTATAAACAACATTCTTTGAAAGCTCAAGATGAGCCTAACTTTGAGAGCTTAAAAGTGAGTCTGAACATCCCCACAGTCAAGGGTTTTGATCAAGGCCCAGCTGCAATGTCGAGGTCCAGATCTGAAGTTCTACAAAGGTTTGGGATTACTTTTGATCCCCTCTGTAACATAAACTACTTGGTCCTGTGGGGGAAGGAGCAAAAAGGATGGATGATGGATGCTGCCATCTGGGCCTCAATAGGAAAGTGTGTCTGAAACACAGGACCTTCCTCCCTTGGTCTTGTGCAAAATTCAATGGAAATTCTCCAGAGTGCTTCAGACCATTCCTTTGGTGCTCACTTTACGTTTTCTTTGCTCCCCTTTTGGCATGCCTAGCATGGCAATACTCCTAAAAACTCTGCCATACAGGTCTAGAAGAAGGCTTGGAAAAATTAGATTTTTATTGGTAAAAATCCTGATTTCACTGTACACGCACAAGCCCGCGAAAAAATATGTCCATCCATCATAACTGAAATGTACAGAGAGGCAAGGCAAGAAAAATGCTGCCAGAGAACTTACTGGAGTTTGATCTAAGGATGTTTGCTTTGTGTATTTTGACATGCGATGTTAGCAATTTGTGCTTTAACGGTTTGTAATGGGATTTCCTGACTCCCACACTAAGGCTAAGGGAGTTGTGGAGCAGTACTGGCTCAAGAAGGCCCCATCCCTCAGCAGCTCCAAAGGGAGAGACTGCTTAGGAGGAGATTCAGACAGGTGATCAGGGAGAGAGTGAAGAAGAGGCTGTCTGCAAGTAGGAAGCCAAGCTGAAGGTTCTAGGAAAGCGAGAGCTATGAGGGATAAAACCCAACTGGGATGTCAAGTGCCTGCTTCCCTTTTCTCCTCCCTTCCCCCCATCCCTGACAAAAGGGAACAAGTGGACACTGGAAAGTGAGCTAAACTGACTGAACTACTGAGACTGTGGGAGCAACCTCTGCTGAGAGGGAAACCGAGCACCTTGAATTGAAGAGAGAACAGTGGGAGGAAGGAGGTCATCCAGGGGAGGCGGGTCTGTTGTACCAGCTACAGGGGATTTTGACTGTCCTCACCCCTTTCCCCTTGGGCAGTGGGCCAGGACCCAGTGGAGAAGGAGGGCCTGGATCTCTCTATCCTTGCTCTCCCTCCTCTGCCCAACCAGGGGAACCTGGGAATCACTAGTGGATGGCATACTTTAACTCGACCTCCAGATTGCCTAGAAAGGCCTTCCCAAGATGCTGAGAGCCTGTTGAGCCGAGGCCTGCCCAGTAGGCCTGCTGGCCCCTAGTGAACCCTGTTACATACTTACAAAGCTTTATCTTTTTGAATCTCAACATCTATTGTCAATAAGTAATTATTCCCTGACTTCCCCCCGCACTCCGATAATTTCCCTCAGCTGTGAAAATGGAAATAGATACACGTTTTGAAAACATTTCAAACCCATTACTTGGCATAATTGTGAAAAAATTAAATAGATAAAAATAAAAAAAAATGCTTAAAAATACACTTCAATATTACCTGGCAAAATTATAGAGAACCAGAAATCAAATTCTGCCAAGCCTTTGTATAAGCACACAGGCTTTCCCCATAGTCCTCCAGCCTTACTTTCCCAATCTCTTTGATACAGCAGAGAACTGAATATAGATGCAGATTCCCTTTGATCATTGATCAACTTTTTCACTTTTCTTTCATGGTCAGAGTGAGGCAGACACATAAAACGTGACCGGGGGTTAGGCATATTGTCTTACGGTTTTACAGCACCCTCTTGCATGCTCATAAGAGGGTCAGGTCCAAATTCATCTTTGGTGTAACTCCACTGAAGACAGTGCTGTTACAGGCAAGGAGGGCACTGGTCCAGAATTCTTACTGGCAGCTCAGGCAAGTTACCTGCAGATTTTTTTTTCCTCTCTTGTTGGTGGATCTTGCTCAAGTGTGAAAAATGTCTCTTCTGCTCAGTTCTAGTAGCACATCAGGTGCCTTGTATAAAACAAATATTTCCACACTTCCCACAGGAAGAGACTTTCCTCTTCTGACACACTTCCAGTCTTCACATGCAGAATGTGGCATCTCCTCCCTGCAGCATTTCACAAGTCATTTCCTCTGTCTCTGCTCAGAGTTCCCATTATAAAGACATTGAATTTCTTCAGGGGGGATGGAGCATGGGGCGGTGGGCTGGGGCACGGGGTATGGGGAGAAGAACACAGTCTGATTTGTTCCTGAATGATAGAGAGATATCATTACTGAGTCCAAGATGATGATAATGAGTGAATATATTACCCTAATGGTGTATACTCATGGTGGCTGTGCTTCAGGGCCTATTGTCACTACCAGTAAACCTTTGTTTCTTCCAGGAAACATGGGTCTCAGGGCTGCAACTTGAAGTCTTGAGATCTCAGATGTGGAAAGCATTTCCTTTTGATAGGTTTTGACATTTTTAAGTATCGAGATAGATATCAAAACTAATACACGCACACAACAGAAAGAGAGGTTTACATTTAAGAATTTTAAAGTCTGTGCGCTGCTCTGTTAATTTAAAGAGTATTATCCAATTGGCCAGGCCTAAAAAATACCTTTCTTTTTACTAATCCTCTCTCTTTCCCAGGCAAATGTGATGATTTCTATTGGGGGTCTAAGCCAATGCTTCAGTGCTGCTTAAATAAAGAAAAATCAGTGCACGCTGCCTAGTACGCACAAGCAACCAACCCTACAATAACAAACAAGTGTGTATTTCATAGAGGAGGGGAACAATAAGAAATACTTTGACAATAAGAGCTGCAACTTCCTCCTGGAGCAAGCTCAGCTTTTACTACCTCATTAACAGGGTGGTTCCTTTTTAGATTACGAGAGAGCTTTTTTTGTTTATGGATTAAGGACAAGACTCCAAAGAGCATTTAATTATGACATAAGTGATTCTACATTCAAGAGTCAAATAAGGTAGCGCAAAGACCACACTCACACCTATGAGCCTTGTCTACACTGTGGTAATTTACAAAAACAACCAAAACACATTCTGACACCTGTGCAACTAAACTTGTCTTAAAACTGACTGTTGCTTCTGTGTAGCAAGGAGTCCTGTGGCTGGGGACTATATTTATAGTCATTTCACAAATTAATCTTCTTCCACTACTGCTGAAGATGAGTCAAGATCTCAGGACAGTGAGATAAGAAAATGGAAAGAAAAAAGGGTTGACTGAGTGCTGGATGGTGCGGCCTAGTAGTTGGAGGCTGTGCGGGCTAATTGATTGAGTATGAGCTGAGAATAATCTTGAACATCTAAATTCTTCCCCTGGCTTTTCTGCTGGCTTGCTGTGTGACCCTGATCATGTGATGTAATGTCTGCCCCTCACTTTCCCTCTTCTGTGAAATGGGGATAATAATACTTGTTTTCATTACTTACCACATGCAGCACTATATAAACGTCAAGTATTATTAGAATAGGTGACTGAGAATCAGATGAAGATGGCTTTTTCTAGGTCTGCCACTGCCTTCCTCTGTGATCACAAACAAATATGCCTCTATAACTCAGTTTACCACCCTACCTCTTAGCATGTATTATGGGGATTAACTAATTGCTTGTCAAACACTTTGGAGTCCTGGAATAAAAGTGCCTAGTTCTTATACAGCTCTTTTCATCAGTAGCTCTGCAAGTGCTTTACAAGGGATCATTATCCCCATTGTACATTGGAGAAACTGAGTCACAGAGAGGTGACAGTTACTTGCCCAAGGTCAGCCACCAGAACCAGGTCCAGTGTTCAGTCCTGCAAGTCACACTACCTCCCCTTTATAAATGTGCAAAGTATTAGGCCCTGGATCCTTCATAAAATGACACACTGCAAGTTTCCCATTTGGTGAGTAGACCCATTAACAGTGCATAAAATTTAGCCCATGCATAAGTCTTTGCAGAAGCACAACTATAGTTTGTATCCAACAGAAACATCAAATGTGTCTGTTTCCAGAAAAGAAATTCATTTCTCCAAATACAAGTTCCTAAGGGGCCCAGATTACATTCTGGCATCTGCCTAGATTATCACAGTACAGCATGCCAAGCCATTTTAGTTATTTTGTTGCACACATGCAACAAGCCAATATTTTCATCAATAATGAAAATTGATCAAAAAATTAGTGCATTTCTTGACCAACAGAACATGAATTTTTAATTATAACAGAAATTCAGTTACATATGACTGAGGTGTTATTTTTTAAAACTAGAAGAGGCAATCATGTATGGCAATCAATCAGTGATTTTTTTTTTTTTATGATTCACTCCCTGGATTCTTTGTCTCTTCTTAATAGAACCTTTTATTAAAGACTTTCAGGGCAGATTTTCATGTAATCAGTGCCTATAATTGGAGCCAGAGTTTCAGAAGACTCAGCGTCCAACAAGCACCCAGTATATTGAGCTCTTTTATAAATTTGATCACAACTGTGGGTGCCGATTCAGCTCTCTTGAAAATTCTGCCCCCAAGGGTCTTTGATTAAACAAGAGATGGGTTGGTTGGTGTCTTCCTTGGGGTAATATGTGCTTTTAAAGGAGAGTTTGCTGGTATCATTAGGAAATCAATTAAATTAACAGCAGGTAAGTGGAGAAACTGATTGGATCCTTGCAGAGGAGGTAGGGTCCCTGCTGAGCCTTATACAAGCACAGCTGAGTTTAAAAGCAAGAGGTATTGGGAAAAAGCAAAAGGGGAAGAAGCAGTTTGTAATAGAGGATGGTAGATATGAAAAGGAGAAGCTGTTGGGTTAGAGAAGCATGTGGGGTTTGATTTGTAAGTCAGTATTTCTCCAACAGTTTAGCTTTAGCATGTGGGTGGTTTTAAAAATGCTTCTGGGTAATGAGAGGAAGGTCTGAGTTTGGAGACAAAAAGTTTCCCCTGTTTACTGAGATGTGTGGCTTCCTAGTCACAAAACTAGGCTTGCTGTAGCCAAGCCTTCCTTTGCTATATCTCCTCTGAGGATAAAGAAAGCCCGAAAGTAGGAGATCAGGAAACCCTTCAAAGTCAGTCAGTCAAAAGCAGGAGGTGGTAGAAATCTGTCATGTTTTCCAGCTGGTATTCCAGACTAGAGATGTTTGGATGAGCAGAGGGTGGAGCCTGCTTGGGTTAACCCATAGCTAGTTCCTCCATTTTTATTTTAAAGGACAAATCAAACTCCCCTGCATCAAAAGGAGATAAATTATCATGTTTTCCTTGTGTGGCTCATTTGATTACCTTAATGGTACTTGAGGTATAACCCTCCTTCTGACCTTGCTCCCAAGTCTATCTGAAATGGCTCCCGGAGGCTACTATGAGACAGTGAGTTGGGAGGTATTGATGTAGCTGCAAACCTCCCTATTCTACATAGACCCAGATCTCCTGGCTGAAGCGGTATCTCAAGTGCTCAGCCCACCGGTTACAAAACACATTCTTCTTTACAGTTTAGGCTTGAGGGTTCTGTGGATTATGCTTTCACACACAAATATCTCCCTTTGGAGAGGGATGAAAGCCAAGCTTTAATTTGGCTCACATAGATTAAACCAGCTGCTGCTAGAGTTCCTTTAATACTGACAGGTGTTCACACAAGACAGAGAAGCAATATATTCAATAACTTATCTAGGACTACTGTAAACCTTATTATCATAATATACTTCTTTCAGTCATCATAGAGATCAGACAAATCCCTCTTAGTATGTTTGATCTCTCTGTCAGGGCTGGCATACAAACCTGCCTCAGAAGCTATTTCCTTATAGTGAGTTCCCCACTGCTTTACCCCCCTGCCATTTCATGCCATGGTTGGATGGAGACAGAGGCTGTTCTCTTTTGTCCACTGGATGAACATGTGCAAACCTATCTGCTGGTACTTCACAAACTATCTCACTAGAGTCTAGACTATCTGTAATGGCATGGGTGGTTAAAACAAACATTATTTCCCCTGTCCCACTTATCAGGAGCCACGAATTAGGTCTTCCTCTGTCCATTAGTTTAATAGGAAAATGGCCCTTCTTTCCTGGGCACAATAGGCCTTGTTAGTAACAATGGCCCAATTTAACCCATGATGTCATTGAATTGGCTTCAAAGTAATTACACGAGGGATGAGTCTGACTCCCATTATATTCCTGACTGGACACAGAAACACATTTCATATCAGCTACCTTATGATCCTTTTCCTTACTCACGTCAAGACTTATTGTATCATTCAAGAAACACCAAATCTATCACATACACCGTTGGTGTACTAGGGCAACTTGTTGTCAACGACCGCTATCTACTGAGAAACGATATCACCTGTCATGTATCAGAGCCTGCATTGAGAAGTGTGCTAATAAATGCTGCAATAATCAAATGCACTGGGATCCACTATAATATTTAATCTGTGTCCCTGAAAATGAGAATATTGATTATAAAATGGAAACTATACAGAACCTTCCCCCTTTGTTTCAGAAGCATGTATTTAATAATTTTAATGCTCTGTACTTCTCTAGTGTCTCTCCTCTGACTGCAAAATGCTTTGCAAACACTAATGAACTACTTTCATAGTGTTCTGTGCGGTATGGAACTACTAGTATTCCCATTTTCCTTATTGAGAAACGGAGACCCAGACAGAATAAGGAATTTGCCCAATATCACACAACAAGTCAGTGATAGTCAGGAATAAGAACCCCAGATCTCCTGATAGTTCTCCCTGACCTAACTGTATCAGGAACACACCTACACATATGATGACGCTTCCAGACTTGTGTGCAGACATATCGTATCTTGAAAAGTACAAGAAGTATTTATCTTAATGATATGTGTTTGATTTATTACTCATGGCTTTTGGAACATGTAGTATAAACAGGACAGTGTGTTAGTTTATCTAAGTGGTTGCATATGTATAATTTAATAAGGCACAGTTGGGAGCAGTTTGTTCTTGCAGTTAATATTTAACCTCAGTGACGTTTGAGCAGTGCCTGTGAAGGAACTTCAGTAGAGTAGCTACTGAAAAATTAACGTGTTTTTGATGGAGGTTTTCTGCTTAAAGAGCCCGATACACATTGGAAGAATGTGTCTATGCATTCTTTTTTCCAACTTTTCTTTTCCTTAAAAATGCTGTAATTGTATTATATATCTTTCTTCCAAATAAGCAAAGTGCACAGAGAGACAGGCAGGCGCCGCTGCCATACATACTTACTATTTAGCAGCCTTAGCCCTTTTACTGCTGGTTTTCTGATCCATTCAGAATGCTGCTCTTCTATCCATTTAAACATAATCCCATCTTGAAAGACCTCCACTTCACTTACTTCACTATGCTCCTGACATTACCTCTCTCTGTACCTCCCAATGCCTACGTTTGCGTCCTCTGCTCAATCAGCTCTGGCTTCTGGTAGGTTCAGCATAGCCCCCTCCTGCCCCCCCCCCCCCCCGTCATCTGTCAGAGAGCAATCCCTTTCCTGTCACCTTTTCTGGAACAATTTGTCTACCTCCTTTACTAAAATGCATTTCAGCACTCACCTCTTCTATCTGTTTCCCCACATCTATACTGCTACCAAACCTTCAAGCTTCTCCTTGTCTACTGTGCTCAGAGACTATAAAAATGTCTTCTTATAAACTTCCCAGAGCTGGAAATTCTAGCCAACAATTTCAAATCTCAGTGCCTTCAACTGATGTTTAGACACCTAAATAAAAGTTTGGCTGATTTATCAGAAGAACTAAGGGTTACGCTCCCAGGCCAGGGCAATGTTTAAAACTTTTGTTAAGCTTTTGCCATAATAACCCCACTCCAAACACACACGTCCAGTTTGTGCAACCCCTACTGCTGGAGACATCTGGCAACATCAACCCCTTCCGATCACATCTTGCTCACCAGATCCCTTTGACCTTTTCATCATGCTTCTTCCAAACCTTAAAGGGACATGGTGCAGAATAAATGTAGCCTAGGTATTCCATCCAGTTCTTACACCCAAAAGAAAATGCAGTTATATATTAAGATATCCTAACATATATATTGTAATTTATAAGTGGTACATGAGCAGTCACAAAATGCACTGAAACCAATGAGAGCTGCAGGGGCTCCACACCTTTGAAAATTTAGGCCACCTCTACTTTGGTGTATTTAGAAGCCTGTCTTTTAGATTCTCAGAAATTGGAACATCTGTAGGGTGTGAGTTATTTATATGAATGACTTTGTCACCACATTAATGTATCCCATTCCTTTGATCTCAATGACTGTTGGGAGTGCAGAAACAGGTACCTTTTGTCTAGACATATCTAGGATGCATGTCAGCAGTTTTTAAGATTAAAACCCCAAAAGCAGCTGTTGTCCGGGAAGAATGCAATGCATTCTGGGTAATACAGACTTGGCTGACTCTCAGGATGCCAACGAGAATATTAAATTGTCATTCCAGGGACGAAATGAGTAAGAGCAGACTCAGACAGAGGGAAGGATGCTAAGGGAGATGCAGATGAAACACTCTCCCAGAGAAAGTTGGGGTTGATGTGATAGAAACTGTAAGCACAAAGTTATGAGGAGTGGTGGACCTTTCAGCAAGCTAATCAGGAAATGTATGTGCTAATGAGGAAGGCCTGTGAGAGTAAGAATGCTGATAACCAGAGATTTGAATAACTCTGGCACTTTGATCAGTGCCAGAGTAACTCAAATCTCTGGTGTATCAGTTATTCTTGTAGTTACTAAGAAAGCAGAACAAGGTTAGCTTAGTATGCAGCATGCAGTACAAATAGCCAACCATTCTTCCAACAGAGGCCGTTTTGGAAGTGTTACTTGATTAGAGATTCTAGTTATAGGTTTAAAAGTGATAAAACCTGTCAAATCCCTCTCTGAAGCCAAGCAATGAGGATGGATTTTTTTATCAGCTACCAGACCAGTTGGTAACAGCCTTAATTAGCAGGTTTTTTACAGTGATAAGAATTGTTTGTGTAGGGTGTGACAGGGTCAGGCCAGATGGCTACAGGAGAGTGATAGAAGGCAGATATATTAGCCCCAGGTTAACTAGGTCCCTTTTTCCTGGGTAAGGTAACAGGGAAGGTTCCAGAACAATCAGGAACTTTCTGGAAACAATTAAGGCAGACAGGCTGATTAGAACACCTGTAGCCAATCAAGAAGCTGCTAAAATCAATTAAGACAGGCAGGCTAATCAGGGCACCTGATTTAAAAATGGCAAAGAGTCCTGTGGCACCTTATAGACTAACAGACATATTGGAGCATAAGCTTTCGTGGAAGGAGCTCACTTCAGTTTGTGGTGTGCATGCGAGGAGCTGGGAGCAAGAGGCGCAAGAAGTTGAAAGTGAGAAGGAGTACTACTGGAAGATTGAGAAGTACAAGCATTATCAGATTTCAGGAGGAAGGTCCTACGGTGAGAATAAAGAAGGTGTTGGGAGGAGGCCATGGGGAAGTAGCCCAGGGAGTTGTAGCTGTCACGCAGCTGTTACAGGAGCCACTGTAGACAGCTGCAATCCACAGATGGAATGGAACCCGGAGTAGAGGTTCCTCCATTTCCCCCCCCCCAACTTCCTACTTGATACCCGAGGAGTTGACCTGGACTGTGGGTTCCACCAGAGGGGAAGGTCTCTCGCCTGTTCCCCGATCCACTAGGTGGATCAGCAGAGACTGCGGGGATTGTTCTTCTTCCTTTTCCCCATGCTGGCCAGTGATGAGGCTAACTGAGTGAACGGCAGATTTGAGCCACGAAAGTGGCCAAACTGAGGGCTGCCGTGAACCTCTGAGTCGAGCAAATTCACCAATAAGCACAGGACCCACCAAGGCAGAGGAGGAACTTTGTCACAAGGGTTAAAGTGGACTGTAGCCATCTTTCCCCATGCTGGCAGCACAGAGTGGGGTTTTGGAAAGGATCACTCTTACATAGCATTGAAAGGAATCCATTTTTTATAAACACTTGAAGGGAGTGCCCATGTGAGCAAAGTAACCCCCAGAGGGAAGTGCTGGCAGAATTGGACCCTTTGCATGCAGAGTAAGTGAGGGAGTGATAACTAGCATACACAGGGAGTGATAACTAGCACACAAAGTTGCACACATATACATTTGTATAGCTACACAAAAACACCAGCTCAGGAGGGGATAGTGGAAGACAGGGGTGTATATGGTGTGGTTACACCCCCATAAATGGCACTGAGACCTGCACCCCAATAACCCCAGTTACTCTTGTCCAGAAATTCTTCTGGGTAACAAAGACGTGATACCATCTCCGGACTCAAACATTTCCCTAACAAGCATAGTGTATCCTGCCAGTTTTCCATTGCTTTCAATGGAACTCTTCATGGCATGAGTCAAAATTACAGCTTTGTACAGACTTTCTGCACGGGGTGACTGTCACCCAATGAGCACTACACATTAGCAAGAATTGGACATGATGCTTATTGAGCAACTTCTGTCAAAACAGCAATGCCAATAGAGTATGGCATGACTGCTTAGGCCATGCTTAGGCCATACACTACAGCAGCTACAGTGGCAATGATATGGTGCTGCAGCTGTGCCAATGTAGCGCCGTAATGTAGACATTTCCTACATTGATGGAGAGGGTTTTTCCATTGAGGTAGGTAATCCTCCTCTCTGAGAAGCAGTAGCTACGTTGACGGAAGAATTCTACCTAACTGCATGTACAGAAGAGGTTAAGTCAACCTACCTACAGCAGAGGGAGTGAAATTTTTCACAGTTCTGAGTGATGTAACTAGATCAATCTAATTTTTAGCTGTAGACCAGGTCATAGACTGTAAGATTTTGAGAGCAGGGACCATTTTTTTTGTTCTGTTCTGCACAATGGCTTCACACCCAAAAAGAACCTCGGAGGGAAAAGCACTGACAGCAATTATTAAAATAGATAAAGTTCTGGGAAGCATGCCAACATGCTATTTTGATTTTTTCAAGAAATGAAGCACATCTAAAACATGTCAGTGTTACCAAAATAAATAATGAGCACCATATAGCAAAGAAGTCTTTTGTCTAATGGTGAAAAGTGCTTTAAATAACTGATTATAGGCCATTCTACAAAATGTTCTCCGACTGGTTTTTGAATGTTATAATTCTTGATGTCTCATTTGTGTCCATTTATTCTTTTACGTAGAGACTGTTCAGTTTGACCAATGTACATGGCAGAGGGGCATTGCTGGCACATGATGGCATATATCATATTGGTAGATGTGCAGGTGAATGAGCCTCTGATAGTGTGGGTGATGTGATTATGCCCTATGATGGTGTCCCCTGAATAGATATGTGGACACAGTTGACAACGGGCTTTGTTGCAAGGATAGGTTCCTGGGTTAGTGGTTCTGTTGTGTAGTTGCTGGTGATTATTTGCTTCAGGTTGGGGGGCTGTCTGTAAGCAAGGACTGGCCTGTCTCCCAAGATCTGTGAGAGTGATGGGTTGTCCTTTAAGATAGGTTGTAGATCCTTGATGATGCATTGGAGAGGTTTTAGTTTCAGTTGGGGGCTGAAGGTGATGGCTGGTGGTGTTCTGTTATTTTCTTTGTTGGGCCTGTCCTGTAGTAGGTGACTTCAACAAAAAAAAACTTCAAAAACAGACTCCAACGAGAGAATGCTGAATTGGAATTAATTTGCAAACTGGATACAATTAACTTAGGCTTGAATAAAGACTGGGAATGGATAGGTCATTACACAAAACTAAAACTATTTCCCCATGTTTATTCCCCATCCCCACCCCCCACTGTTCCTCAGACGTTCTTGTCAACTGCTAGAAATGGCCCGCCTTGATTATCACTACAAAAGGTTTTCTTCCCCCCACTCTCCTGCTGGTAATAGCTCACTGTAAGTGATCACTCTCCTTACAGTGTGTATGGTAACACCCATTGTTTCATGTTCTCTATGTATATAAATCTCCCCACTGTATTTTCCACTGAATGCATCCGATGAAGTGAGCTGTAGCTCACGAAAGCTTATGCTCAAATAAATTTGTTAGTCTCTAAGGTGCCACAAGTACTCCTTTTCCTTTTGCGAATACAGACTAACACGGCTGCTACTCTGAAACCTGTCATTATGCAAGGCACTGAATTTAGCCGGATGGAGTGGAAATCTATCATCTTAATGAAAAAACTCATACAGATACAGACAGACATCATCTTCCTCTCCAAATGCAAACAGATGGACATCATACCAAAAGGACTGAAGGTAAAAAATCCATTACAATCTACATACCACGCAGACTATGCCGACAGCTTGTGCCACATGCTCTCAAAGAAACTGCGGAACCACCTGATCAACAGCAAACAGGGAAAGATTAAGAATGAGCTCTCAAAACTTGATACTCTCATAAAATACCAACCTTCCACACAAACTTCCTCGTGGCTGGACTTTACAAAAACTAGACAAGCCGTTTACAACACACACTTTGCTTCTCTACAAAAGAAACGGACACTAAACTATCTAAACTACTACATGCCACAAGGAGCCACAACAGTGTTTCCCTTAACCCACCCAGCAATATTGTTAATCTATCCAACTATACTCTTAGCCCAGCAGAAGAATCTGTCCTATCTCGGGGCCTCTCCTTCTGACCCTCCACCCCTACGAACATGATACAGTTCTGTGATGACCTAGAATCCTATTTTTGACGTCTCCGACTCAAGGAATATTTCCAACACACCTCTGAACAACATACTAACTCACAGAGACCTTCCTACCAGGACTACAAAAAGAAGCATTCTGGGTGGACTCCTCCTGAAGGTCGGAGTTCTACTACAGACTGGAGTTCTACATAGAGTGTTTCCACCGACGTGCCCGGGCTGAAATTGTGGAAAAGCAGCATCACTTGCCCCATAACCTCAGCCGTGCAGAACACAATGCCATCCACAGCCTCAGAAACAACTCTGACATCATAATCAAAAAGGCTGACAAAGGAGGTGCTGTCGTCATCATGAATAGGTTGGAATATGAACAAGAGGCTACTAGGCAGCTGTCCAACACCACTTTCTACAAGCCATTACCCTCTGATCCCACTGAGAGTTACCAAAAGAAACTACAGCATTTGCTCAAGAAACTCCCTGAAAAAGCACAAGAACAAATCTGCACAGACACACCCCTGGAACCCCGACCAGGGGTATTCTATCTGCTACCCAAGATCCATAAACCTGGAAATCCTGGATGCCCCATCATCTCAGGCATTGGCACCCTGACAGTAGGATTGTCTGGCTATTTAGACTCCCTCCTTAGGCCCTAGGCTACCAGCACTCCCAGCTATCTTCGAGACGCCACTGACTTCCTGAGGAAACTACAATCCATCGATGATCTTCCTGAAAACACCATCCTGGCCACTATGGACGTAGAAGCCTCTACACCAACATTCCACACAAAGGTGGACTACAAGCCGTCAGGAACAGTATCCCCAATAATGTCACGGCTAACCTGGTGGCTGAACTTTGTGACTTTGTCCTCACCCATAACTATTTCACATTTGGGGACAATGTATACCTTCAAATCAGCGGCACTGCTATGGGTACCAACATGGCCTCACAGTATGCCAACATTTTTATGACTGACTTAGAACAACGCTTCCTCAGCTCTTGTCCCCTAATGCCCCTACTCTACTTGCGCTACATTGATGACATCTTCATCATCTGGACCCATGGAAAAGAAGCCCTTGAGGAATTCCACCAGGATTTCAACAATTTCCATCCCACCATCAACCTCAGCCTGGACCAGTCCACACAAGAGATCCACTTCCTGGACACTACGGTGCTAATAAGTGATGGTCACATAAACACCACCCTATACCGGAAACCTATTGACCGCTATTCCTACCTATATGCCTCCAGCTTCATCCAGACCACACCACACGATCCATTGTCTACAGCCAAGCTCTACGATACAACCGCATTTGCTCCAACCCTTCAGAAAGAGACAGACACCTACAAGATCTCTGTCAAGCATTCTTACAACTACAATACCCACCTGCTGAAGTGAAGAAACAGATTGACAGAGCCACAAGAGTACCCAGAAGTCACCTACTACAAGACAGGCCCAACAAAGAAAATAACAGAACGCCACTAGCCATCACCTTCAGCCCCCAACTAAAACCTCTCCACTGCATCATCAAGGATCTACAACCTATCCTGAAGGACGACCCATCACTCTCACAGATCTTGGGAGACAGGCCAGTCCTTGCTTACAGACAGCCCCCCAACTTGAAGCAAATACTCACGAGCAACTACACACCACACAACAGAACCACTAACCCAGGAACCTATCCTTGCAACAAAGCCTGTTGCCAACTGTGTCCATATATCTATTCAGGGGACACCATCAAAGGGCATAATCACATCAGCCACGCTATCAGAGGCTCATTCACCTGCACATCTACCAATGTGATATATACCATTATGTGCCAGCAATGCCCTCTGCCATGTACCTTAGTCAAACTGGACAGTCTCTACGTAAAAGAATAAATGGACACAAATCAGACGTCAAGAATTATAACATTCAAAAATCAATCAGAGAACACTTCAATCTCTTTGGTCACTCGATTACAGACCTAAAAGTGGCAATACTTCAACAAAAAAATTTCAAAAACAGACTCCAGCGAGAGACTGCTAATTATTTCCCCATGTTTATTCCCCACACCCACCCCACACTGTTCCTCAGACGTTCTTGTCAACTGCTGGAAATGGCCCACCTTGATTATCACTACAAAAGGTTCTTTCCCCCCCGCTCTCCTGCTGGTAATAACTCACCTTAAGTGATCACTCTCCTTACATTATGTATGGTAACACCCATTGTTTCATGTTCTCTATGTACATAAATCTCCCCACTGTATTTTCCACTGAATGCGTCCGATGAAGTGAGCTGTAGTTCATGAAAGCTTATACTCAAATTTGTTAGTTTCTAAGGTGCCACAAGTACTCCTTTTATTGAAATGCTTGTTAGACACGAGTAGCCCTAAGGCATGATAAAACACAGCTGGGCATTGCTAAGGGAAGCAAGGTTGAAAAGGCAACAAAGAAAAACTTGCAGGGTTGTATGGCAAACTCATGTAATTAGAGAGAGGTTCTTAAACAATCTAGTGGACAAGCATGGTGCAATTATTTAGAGACAGCCGAAAGAGTCTCATGCCATCCACTGAACCACTACCAACTTGAACATTTACTGTAGATATATAATCTTAACCCTAAGCTCTTAAACTAATATAACATATATCTATATGTAACATATAACTAACATCCTATTGAAACCATTACTGGGCTTCATCATGCCATTGGCTTAACAACCACACTGAATGACTATCTGAAAGAGAAGGAGTTAAGGACAAGAAGTGAAACAGTGTGTTGTACCTAGTAAGGGTAGGCATCCAAATCCCGCAAGAACCCAGTTAAATTGGAATATTTCAATATTTGTATTTGCTAGTTATGGTTTTCTTTTTGACTCAGGGAACTATTTATGGTGACTAAATGATGTAATGAATGTTTGTCTTATGGAATTTACATTATTCAAATACATATATTGGACCCCATGTGCACTTCTAAGGTCCAATTGGAACTGCAGGAAAAAGAATTGTGCAAATTGGAAAAGCGGTAATGATGTCAGAATTAATACCTCTGCTGTTGCAAGAGTACTATGATCCTTCAGGGGCATTTGTGTTCAGGATGTCTGTTTTGCACTGCATCTGAAGACCTCCAGCATCTCAGTGCCCCCTAGCATCATGCTGGGCCATTGCTTCTGTACAAATCAACATGTAAAATGCCACCTATTGAATCACCAAAACCACTTCCTTGCACCACATTGGAGTTTTCTTGGAAGCTCTTGATCCACGTACGTCCTACATCTGACCTTACTGTGCTTGAAAGATCTGAGAAGATCACAATCCTAGGTGGTATAACTATGAATATTTAGTTATGGGAAAGTCTTTGACTCTATTTTTAAGGAACAAAAGAGGAACATTCCAAAGGCACGATGTACACATGGTGTTTTCAGAACTGAAAGTTCCTGTATCACAAACGTATGCACGTTCTTTAAGGATATAGTCCCTGTAGTGCATATAAGGATCAGAGTTATTTTTTTTCAGAATGCTTTCTGAAATGCTTTGTTCCATATATGAGGCGAATGCTACAGTCCAAGGTCATGGAATGGCTCGGGGAAAGGAATTGGCTGGTTACGCTGAAAATTAGCTACAGGAAAGGAAACAAAAATAAAAAATGAAACAATTAATGGAATTCAAAGAAATGGAAAGCTGACACAGGGAACAATGTTGGATAACAAACTTTCAATTCCTTTTTGCAAATCATTTGCAGATGGCAGTAAATATGAATGAATAGTAGGAATCTTGGGGTCTGGGGGGAAAAAGGAAAGATCATGTAGGTACTAGAGCATTAAGTGGGTCTTGTTCCATCTAAAACAAAAATTGGGATGAACTTGGGAAATGTATAGTGCTCTTGAAAGCAAGGGAGTAACACCAATGCCTAAAACTAGGAGGCATACAATGTACTTTGAGCCCACTGTCAATGCATCTCAGTAGTGACTTGAAATGCGTTTGCCTTTTGTGCATGCGGTGTCGTCTGTATCACACAGTGTGATGTGAACTAAGATACAGTTAAGGAACTGCACTGAGTTCACCAATATATTTCTATCAGTGGGGAATCCCTTAGGATGGTTGAGTGGTTCCCAGGTCCTAGCCCCCATGCCAGGTAAATCCTTCCCATCTTTTAGGAGCCTGGAAGTAACTCCACAAGTGGCTGCTCCTCTCAACAATAAAGTAATACTTTTATATAAACAGGGCAAGCTCTCAACCCGTATCAGAGAGTAACATCAGGATGAGACCCCTAAGGGAAATTATATATACACATTCCCCAGCAATAATACAATGGCCCAGTTCCCCAGCACCAAAATATACAATGTATATTGTACAATTGTATATTTGGCCAATGTACAGATCAGTGCTCTCTGACCTGATAGTTCCAGTAGTTCTTGACCAACCTCTTTGTCCCCTGCAGAGTATGAATCAGCCCTTTTTACAGTTACTGATGTTTGTGTGTGCTGTGAACTTAAGTGCTGAGTTCTTAGTCCTGTTGCCTGGACATCAGTCCTCGTCATTGCTAGGTTGATCTAGATCTCCCAGCTCAGTCCAGCTGCTGTCTGGTCAATCCCTTCGGCTACAGCTACCAGCTCTGTTTAGCTGCTGTCTCTTTCAGCATGCAAAATAAAACTCCCCAGGCAGCTGCAGCCTCTTTTCCAGCACCACCATGACCCAGTCATCTAGATATTCACTGCCCAGCCAATCACCCGTCTTGGTTTTGGAGTGACAGCTGCCCCTTCCAATGAAACTCAAGCCACCGGCAAACAATCCCTTGTCTTGGTTTGGGAGTGACACGACTCCCCCAGTGAAAGTCTGTTGGTCTGTTAGGGCAGGTCTACACTACTGCTTAAGTCGATCTAACTTGCGTCGCTCAGGGGTTGGTGGGTCAACCTTTTCAGTGACATGGGGCACAAGCACAGCTGTATAGAACCTTTGTGGACAACATACAGAAACCAAACAGCATTCTCCATGCGGCATGACCTCACACATATGACCTTGTGCAGAGGACATCATTTTGTAGAGCAAAATGGTGCAGGGCTGGACAGAATCGTCCTGAGGGCCAGCCCAGCCTGCGGGCCACCAGTTGGACCACTCAGCCTCTCTCCATCTCAGGGAAGAGCTGAGGGTTTTTTGTTAAGCCCCCACCCTCCCTCAACCCATATTGCTCAGTGGTCTCTGTTGCAGGCCTGAATTCTCCCTTCAGCCTCACTGTTTTTTACAGTCAGCTAGCCGGGCCCTCAAGGAGAATGTTCCCATGATGGTTGCTCTATTGTTTGGGCAAACAAACCTTGTTGGTTTGTAATCAATGGTCTTGTGGCTGTATCTTTCTTTGGGGAGTCTGTTGAAACTGTCTGCTCCCCTCTAACAGCCCAGAGCACCAGCTCAGAAATCAATCCTTAAACCACATTTTGGGGTACAGATTAATATTCCTTTCTGAGCACACCCACAATTGTCAGACAACTGTACAACTATTTGTTTTAAAACAAAAAGAGCCAGCTTTGCCCTCAACTGTATTCCCTTCAGTGAGAGCTGCCTTTGAACATGAGTACAGAATACTGACGTAGGTACTCAGCTATAAGCATCAAGGTTTTGAAATATTTGGCCAATAAATAGAAGCTTATCCTCTAGTAATGATTAAATTAAATATTAGATGTGTAAAGCATTCCCCAATGTGCTTAGTTAGCAGCAAGCTCATGATTCCAATTCATTCCTGTGTGTATCATGGAGACAAAGTTATGGGGGCTGATTGCTTCTGCTAATGTTTCTTTAGCAAATCATTTTGTCAGGCTATGTTTCTCTTTTAGAATATCGAGTCACATATTACCAAGTGTCTGATATTTCCTGAAGCCACATAAGATTCAAGACATCTAGCTAGCACAGAAATATATGATGATACTGTTTTTTCTAAATGTCAGGTGGATTTGGACAGTTACCTTTCAATTGGAAGATATTTGGCTATTACTATTCGGTTGTGGCCTCTACTTTATTTACAATACACAACACTATGTACATGTGAACCCTTTGGGCTATTATTTTGCTCAAGAGGATAATGGTCATTTACCTCTCCCAGATGTTTCATAGGAGTTATTATTATTTATTTGTGTTGCAGTCGTTCTTGGGAGCCCAAGTTATTGGCCCAGGACCCCATTGTCCTAGGTGCTGTGGAAACACAGAGCAAGAAGACGGTCTGTGCCCCGAGAGAGCTTATACTCTATAACACAAGAGCTAACAGATGGATACAGACTGACTGGGGGAGTACAAGTAAACAATGAGACAGTGGCAAAGAGTCCTGTGGCACCTTATAGACTAACAGACTTATTGGAGCATAAGCTTTCCTGGGTGAATACCCACTTCGTCAGATGCATGTAGTGGAAATTTCCAGAGGCAGGTATAAATACGCAAGCAAGAATCAGGCTAGGGATAACAAGGTTAGCTCAATCAGGGAGGATGAGGCCCTCTTCTAGCAGTTGAGGTGTGGACACCAAGGGAGGAGAAACTGCTTTTGTAGTTGGCTAGCCATTCACAGTCTTTGTTTAATCCTGAGCTGATGGTGTCAAATTTGCAAATGAACTGAAGCTCAGCAGTTTCTCTTTGAAGTCTGGGCCTGACATTTTTTTTGCTGCAGGATGGCTACCTTTACATCTGCTAGTGTGTGTCCAGGGAGGTTGAAGTGTTCTCCTACAGGTTTGTGTATATTGCCATTCCTAATATCTGATTTGTGTCCATTTATCCTTTTACGTAGGGACTGTCCAGTTTGGCCGATGTACATAGCAGAGGGGCATTGATGGCATATGATGGCATAGATTACATTGGTGAACGTGCAGGTGAATGAACTGGTGATAGTGTGGCTGATCTGGTTAGGTCCTTGATGGTGTCGCTGGTGTAGATCTGTGGGCAGAGTTAGCATCGAGGTTTGTTGCATGAGACAGTATTGCTCAGAATGACGGCCAGCAAGCTCTGCACACCACAAGCTTAGTGGATGTCAAGTTTTTGTCTAGGTACCACAGCAAAAGAGGGATTGGAAGGTGGATAATGAGATAGCCATGCAGATGGTGACGGGGAGCTTCTCTCAAGTGTGTGGGGGCAGCATAAAAGGAAGCCATAGTGCCACTCCAACTTCGCTTACTGCAAGGCACTCACACTTTGAGTTAGTAGTGGGGGTGTTTTTAACATGCACAGTAGCGCTTGAAAGGAACTCTGGTCTTCTGACTAAGGAACCCAGACTGTGACTCAGCCCATCTGGGTTCATTTTCTAGTTCTGCCATGGACTTCCTGTGTGACCTTGGGCAAGTCACTTAAACTCTCTGTGCTTCAATTCCTCATCAGTAAAATGGTAATAATAATGCTTCTTTTCTCCTACACTTGTCTGTCTTGATTATAAACCCTTCAGCAGAGAGACTGTCTCCGACTGTGGTTTGTACAGCTCCTAGCACCATGATAGCCTTGATCTTGTTTGGGGTTGTGAGGTACTACTGCAATACAATCACTAAATAATTATATTTAGTTCTGAGCTGGCTTCTGTGCACCTGATTCACCACCCGGTTAGACCAGTTTTGTGCCATGTGAATCCAAATGAAACACTGGTTTCCAGTGTTGCACTCTCAGCTTCTGGGATATTTCACTAGATACAGCCCTGAGGAAATCTCCTCACAAACAGTTCACTTGGGATTGCGTCAGAGATGGAGAGGCATTTTGGTTTGATTATTTATTTATTTTATTGCTGAAGTCAAGTGATTTTTTTTTCCCCAGTAAGGTTTGCTGCCCAAACCCTTCTTACAAATTGTTCCAGTGAAGAGGCACTAATGCTATAGCATTCGTATGTCTAAGTTCTAGAACTGTGATGACTCTGTCAGCAGGTCCTTGGAGAGCACTTTTGTTGCCTTCCCAATTTAGCTGACAGCTCCTCTGTTAAAGAGACAAGAACATTCTGTACTCCCTTAAATGGATGGGGAGACATTCTTTTAAAAAACCATTTAAAGATTTCCCCACTTCCCCTCTGGATTTATTACTGAAAAAAGAAGATAATACAATAATGTCTTTAATGAGATTTCAGAGTAGCAGCCGTGTTAGTCTGTATTTGCAAAAAGAAAAGGAGTATTTGTGGCACCTTAGAGACTAACAAATTTATTTGAGCATAAGCTTTCGGGAGCTACAGTGAGCTGTAGCTCACGAAAGCTTATGCTCAAATAAATTTCTTAGTCTCTAAGGTGCCACAAGTACTCCTTTTCTTTTTAATGAGATTGTGTTGTGTTTGCTCTGGTGAAAGAACTCTGAAGTTATCAGGGCCAAATAGAAGGGAAACGGGAGGAGATGAGGAGCTAAAGGAACTGCTGTAATGCTGGAAGTGGTTCTCTCAGCAATAACAGACTCGGATAACTCATGTTTAGCAAAAACTAGCAATAATGTCTATGATTTATCATTTGGTTATGGTTATGTCTGGCCTGGAGCAGGAAACATTCTTAGTTGCATTGCAGACCAACAGCAAAGGTTCAGAGAACAGACATCATTGTATAAATGCTCGCGACCTTGAGTTTACATGATCACATTTTGTCCTTTCAGTTGGGGGGAAAAGGGAGGGCTGTATATGACCACATAAGCTTCATGCAACAGGTTTCATGCAACCTACAAGAAATGATTAGGTTACTGCTGGAAATTGCAATCAGAAAAGAATAACTTCAGAATCACTTTGAGCAATTTGTATCCTCCCAAAGAGCTAAAATTGCTTTGTATTAGATTTCAGAGTTAGGTAATTGGGGTTCTTTTTCTGGAGCGAATTTTCTACTTTAAAAGAACAAAAACACCTCTGCTCCATCCTCCTTCTATAGTAGAATAACTAGAGGCTTCAGTGCAGCAGCTCCCCTTGGCTCTCTGATCAGTAGCGCATCAAACCACTTGCTTGCAACAAACTTGTTTACTCTAAGAACAGTATATGCCATGCAAATAGCAATTGTGTCTTTTGTTCAAAGGCAGTTTCGGATTCTTAAGGCATATTATATAACACGGAAAGAATGTTTGTGTACAAGCTGTGCCAATGCTAGAAACAGACCCAAATATTTGCTGCGCATAAACAGGATTACATAGAAAACCAACACAATGATAGATGTCCTATCTGAATTGGAATCAGATGGTTTATTGGGAACTGCGAGCATTTTTGCTAGGTACCCTCAGCATAAGCTTTACATTTCTGGCAGTTAAAGATGAACCTATATATATATATAGGTTGTATGTATTGTATGTATGTATAATGTTCATATATACATACAACCATATATAGATTAATATCACACACATACAGAGAGGGAGAGAGAGCTACTTTTGGCTGAAAGTGCGTATTCAATAAAATAATTACATGTGCAGGAGCCCAGTACAGCTGTGAGTGAATAGGGCTAAGTAGTGGTGTGTTTTGCATTAAAGTTGAGAGACCCTGCATCCTGTTCTAACAGTAATCTTTCTCCATAAATATGGTTGCCCCTTTTAGCATGAGTGGCTGCCCATATTTGGGTCTTTACACGTTGTTTCCATTAGGAGGCGAAATTGCTGATGGGTATTCTTTGGTCCAATCCTATTTACTTATAAAGCATGTACACAAAGTCCTGTTTCCCTAAACACAGTAGCAACAAACAACAGCAGAAAGTTTCCCGGTTCAGAAATCCAAGCCTGCTTTACAGCCAGTCCTGTGCCCCAGGGAGCTGTATTTCTCTCCCCTCAGGGTCATGCTACCAGTGCTTGTCCTGCTTCCTTCTGGCTTTTCTGGTTGCTTTCTTCCTCACACACACACACACACACACACACACACACACACACACGCATGCCGGGAATATCACTGTGTGGACAGGGAACTGTGCAGCCTGGAAAAACCCTGGTCATGAACGAGAGAGATGCAGGTCTCTGCGTGGGAGAGGTGGCAGCTGAGGAGCAGGGAGCCTAGAGTGAGTGCCCTTGAAGGACAATGGAGTGGGAATAAAGGTGCAGTTGCCCTGAACTTTTCACAGAATGTGAGTGAAGACAGATTCATAGATTCATAGACATTAAGGTCAGAAGGGACCATTATGATCATCTAGTCTGACCTCCTGCACAATGCAGACCACAGAATCTCACCCACCCACTCCTGCAATAAACCTCTCACCTATGTGTGAGCTATTGAAGTTCTCAAATCATGGTTTAAAGACTTCAAGGTGCAGAGAATCCTCCAGCAAGTGACCCATGCCCCATGCTGCAGAGGAAGATGAAAAAACCCAGGGCCTCTTCCAATCTGCCCTGGAGGAAAAATCCTTCCCGACCCCAGATATGGCGATCAGCTGAACCCTGAGCATGTGGGCAAGATTCACCAGCCAGATACCCAGGAAAGAATTCTCTGTAGTAACTCAGATCCCACCCCATCTAACATCCCATCACAGGCCATTGGGCCTATTTACCATGAATAGTTAAAGATCAATTAATTACCAAAATCATGTTATCCCATCATACCTTCTCCTCCATAAACTTATCGAGTTTAATCTTGAAGCCAGATAGGTCTTTTGCCCCCACTGCTTCCCTTGGAAGGCTGTTCCAGAACTTCACTCCTCTGATGGTTAGAAACCTTCGTCTAATTTCAAGTCTAAACTTCCTGTTTATATCCATTTGTTCTTGTGTCCACACTGGTACTGAGTTTAAATAATTCCTCTCCCTCTCTGGTATTTATACCTCTGATATATTTATAGAGAGCAATCATATCATCCCTCAGCCTTCTTTTGGTTAGGCTAAACAAGCCAAGCTCCTTGAGTCTCCTTTCATAAGACAGGTTTGCCATTCCTTGGATCATCCTAGTAGCCCTTCTCTGTACCTGTTCCAGTTTGAATTTATCCTTCTTAAACTTGGGAGACCAGAACTGCACACACTATTCCAGATGAGGTCTCACCAGTACTAATACCTCCTTATCTCTACGGAAATACCTCGCCTGATGCATCCCAAGATCGCATTAGCTTTTTTCATGGCCATATCACATTGGCGGCTCATAGTCATCTTGTGGTCAACCAATACTTCAAGGTCCTTCTCCTCCTCCGTTATTTCTAATTGATGCGTCCCCAGCTTATAACTAAAATTCTTGTTATTAATCCCTAAATGCATGACCTTACACTTCTCACTATTAAATTTCATCCTATTATTATTACTCCAGTTTAAAAGGTCATCCAGATCCTCCTGTGTGATATCCCAGTGTAAGGGACTGCAGAAGACTTTGTTACGGCCTAGCCAGGGAACTTCCGCTTTCTTGAGCTGACAGGTTACTGTGGGACATAGATGGCTTCTTCATTATTGTGAGCTAGAGAGAGTTCTTGAAGGACACAGCTGCTTTGTTGTTGCGGGCTAGAGAGAGTTCTTGAAGGACACAGCTGCTTTGTTGTTGCAGTATAGAGAGAGTTCTTGAAGGACACAGCTGCTTTGTATGGCCCTTCTCCAGGTAGCGGAAAGCCCCCCCTTTGAGAAATACCAAATTCTATATTCATGAGCTGTTTTTGTGTAGTGCTTATTAACGCTGACTGTCTGCCCCTCCGTCGGACTCCGTCCCAGGCAAAGCTCCGGTGTGCTGGGCTCCCCGCCTCCGTGACTGCCACGCTTGGAGTCCCTGTTGCGGGTGGGTCACTAACCTTCAATAAAGCCAATAACTCACAGCTGTGTGTAAGTGTCATTTTTCTCTGAGTCCTCCTGCCAGGCCTGTGGTGCTTCGAGCACCGTGGCCCAGAACATTTGGTGCAGCGAGCAGGGTACTCTGCGAAGCGATGCTGCTTTGGCTGAAGGTAGGGGAAGTGGGGAAGCCGTTGCTATCCCTACAGCACATACCAGGATGGCCCTTGACGGAGCACTGGGGGCCGATAGTGCAGGTTATTGCCGGGTGGGCTTCCCCGGCGGACTGGCCGGAGTTCCAACAGGCTGCAGGGGTCATGTCCATGCAGCTGGTTGAGGGATTACACTGGTTGCGAGTGAACTGGCGCTCTGGGGCGGAGCGGCGGGCGATGGGGAGCTAGGGTGGCTCCTGCTGACCGCCGTCCGGGCCTAGGACGAGGAGGTGCTCCGCTTACAGAGAGCACTGGAAGGGAAGACTCAGGAATGCATGGCACAGGCGAAGGCCCGTGCTGTGGCTCAAGAAGTCGTCACCTCCCAGGCGGAGCACGCCCAGGAGCTGACGCGATGCTGCGAAGTGTTGGTTGCCCGGTTAGCAAATAAAAGGCGTCTCAGGCATGGGCGGCAGCCGGTCATCACCGCCCAAGTGCATGCGGTGACCGCTGCCCCCTCCTGGGACCCCGAGACTAGGGATGGGAACATTTGGGACTCCTCATCCTCGGATGAGGGCGGGGAGGAGTCCCCTGCCGTGGCTCTGGTGCGCCCGGTCCAGGAGTTGCGGGTGCAAGGAGGCGCCCTACAACCAGAAGTTGTCCGCATGTTTAAAATGAGTGAGTTGCAGGAAAGACGTTCCTTCACGAGCATTGTGAAGACGTTCTGACAGGAGCCCGGGGAGAGTGTCCTGCAGTGGCTCGTGAGGGTCTGGGACAATGCAGGTAATACGTTTTTGTTGCTTTCTCATGAATTCCAACAGTTAGGGATCCTATCGCAAGACTTTCTGGTGCGTGCACAATTGGCAAATCCGCCATGGCCGCAGGCTTGGGGGCAAGACATTGAAAGCCCCTCGTTGTACCACTGGCTGGCAGCTGCAGTGGAGGCGGCCTACCCCTCGGTGGGGGAGTTGGAGGCACGGGGCACCCCTGGAAGACTGTTCCGGAAGGGGTGCAAGCCCTCCGTCAATTAGGAATGGCCTGGGCTGTCTCCACAGGCAGGGAGATGGGGCTGGACAATGTACCAGTGACAAAATCGATTAAAGCCACAGTGTTACGCCTGGCCCCTGATGAGTTAAAACCTTCCCTCCTTGCAGTCGTCATGGCAGAGAATGGGCATGTGGGAGACTTGGCAGCCACCCTTATGCAATTGGAAGCCGCCTTGGCGGGTGCTAAGCCAAGAGTCATACGGGCTGCAAAGGGGCAGCAAGGTGGGGGACAGGAGAAAGGGGAGTTGCGGGTGGCCCGGAAGATCTTGTGGCTAGATCTCTTGCAGGCTGGTGTCTCCCTCATGAGGAAATCAATGGAAAGCCGACGGCAGACTTATACAAGCAGTGGATGCAGCTGCCCTCTACCAAACCTAGTGCTGGAGGAAAAGGGGAGAAGAGTGTGGAGCGAACCAAGCCGCGGAGCCCTCTGCTCTGCCAGCCGAGTGGAAACTGCCATGCCCATACTGACGGCGTGGCAGGTCCTCCGTTCATGTGTCGCGGCGGCCACACACAGGAGGGAGGCGGGGGACCAACGCCCCTATGTACCCCTAGCGATTCGCTGGCCGAGGGGAGGAGTCCAACATGTGTTGGTGTTGATAGATACGGGTGCTGAGGTCACCATCTTGCACTCTGCGCAGACCCAGAGCTGAGCCACTGTCGTTAAAGGCCTCAGAGGAGCGGAGACCCCAGTGTATGAATTTACTGTCACTCTGACCCTGGGGAAGTCTCCCCCGTTCCGGGCCACTGTTTTGGTGGCCGCTATTGGAGAATACATACTGGGCATCGACGTCCTGTGGGGTCGCTCTGTGGATACCCAGTACAGCCTCTTCGCATTCGGACATCCCCGGTATGTAAGTGCGCCTCGGGTACGGGAAGTACGGGCATTGACAATCCTACAGAGCTCCCCCCGGGTGGGAGCCCATGGTATTGCCTCTCCCAACTGCTGTTGTATCTAAGCGACATTACCGCCTCCCTGGCGGAGAGGAGGAGATTTCCCAGACAATCAGCGCACTGTTAGAGGCCAAAATTATTCGGCCCACCTTAAGCCTGTACAATAGCCCCCTTTGGCCAATGCGGAAACCGGATGGGACTTGGCGTATGATGGTAGACTATCACGAGTTGAACAGGGTCACCCTTCCGCTGACGGCGGTCGTGCCGGATATGGTGACCCTGATTGAGCACATCGCAGCAGCTGCCTTGCCCTGGCACACCATAATTGACCTCGCGAATGCTTTCTTTTTTATCGCCATCGCCCCTGAGAGTCAGGAGCAGTTTGCCTTTTCATGGCAGGCCCGCCAATATACTTTCTGTGTTCTGCCACAGGGCTGGAAGCACTCCCCAACTATTTGCCACCAGTTGGTGAGTGCTGACCTTGCCCGAATACGGCTGCCGGACGTGGCCCGTTGTTACCATTACATTGACGATCTGATGGTATCCGGCCCTTCCCGTGAACATGCTTTCCTTGGTCTATTTTGGTTCTGGTGTGCCTTCATTCCTCATCTAGCCGTCCTCATGCAGCCTTTGCAGGCCTTGGTATGAAAGGCGGCACCCTGGCAATGGCAGCGGGGCCATCAAACTGCCTTTGACTTGTGTAAGGAGGCCCTGCTCACTCATGCTCAGCTCCACGCTCCCCAGCCTGGGGTCCCCGTTGAGCTCGAGGTCACCACGGTGGCGGACGTGGCCTCTTGGGAGCTATGGCAGCAGGTAAGGGCCCAGCAAAGGAACTGATTGGGTTCTGGTCCCGTACGTTGAAGGGTGCTAAACCTGGATACACCTCCCTGGAAAAGCAGATCCTGGAGGTGGTCTGGGCATTGCAGGATACTGAGCGCATAACGGGCCACACCTCAGTCATTGTGCACAGACGCATTCCCCTGGGGCACTGGGTATGGGCAGAATTGGCCCAAACACGGACAGGGGTTGCACAGATCAAAACCCACTTTAAGTGGAAGCATTACCTGCAACAGTGCATGCTGCTGGGACGGCCCTCCCTTGCTACCCCACATGCCCTGTTACTGGGGGCCATCACGTTCAAGCATGTGCCCTCCCTCACAGAAGAGCTACCTGCAGTGGAAGACCCTGTGCCTGCCTCTCCAATAGAGGAGGCCCCCTCAGTGGACCAACTGTCCACCGAGGAGCAGGAACATGCATGGTTCACGGACAGGTCAGCCTCCTATACAGCGCAGGGAGCCAGGCAATGGTGGGCCATAGCCTATGCCCTCTATGCAGATGTCATGGCAGTGGCTTGGGGAACAGCCGGCTCCAGCCAGTAGGCTGAATTGTGGGCCGCCACCCTAGCAATCGAGGGCGCCCCGCCATGGGTTTACCTTATACGGACAGCTGGGTATTATACAAGGGCCTCCAGACCTGGATAACTGCGTGGGAGGTGAAGGGTTGGGAACTCACAGGCCGACCCCTGTGGGGAGCAGCGCTCTGGCAGCAGCACCTGCGCTATGCCCGACGGGCCCCTCTGGCCGTGCGACATGTAGACGCCCACACAAAGGCTAAAACCTCTGAGGACCACTGGAATGCAGCGGCCGATGCCATGGAGCGGGGAGAGGTCTTGCAGCTGGCGGAACGGTACCATGTGGAAGGAGGCCACCGAGGAGCCCGAGCAACGCAAATCATGGCCCTCCGCCAAGGTGCCTCCCTGCCCTTGGTGGCCTGTCGGACAGTTCGTTCTAGTTGTTTGATTTACTCCCACTTGGCGCCCATTGCCTTCCCAGGACCAACCAGCAGAATTGCTCGGGCTGCAGGTCCCTGTCAGTATTGGCAAGTGGACTATATTGGCCCCTTGCCTCAAGAGTGGTGCTGGCAATATGCCTTTACGGCTGTGGATACATATACTGACCTGCTGTTTGTATATCCCAGCACCACCGCGGCTGCAGCTACTACTTTGGCTGCGCTACAGCAGCTATGCTCCCGCTATGGAACTCCATGCACTCTACAGAGCGACCAGGGAACCCACTTTATAGCCCAGGCCATACGGACCTGGGCCACAGACGTGGCAGTGGACTGGCACTACCATCTTCCGTATACGCCTACAGCGAGCAGCCTTATTGAGCGCCTGAACGGGCTCTTGAAGGATCAGATCCGTCGCCTCACCCCCACCCATACGCTCCGCGGGTGGTCTGGGGTACTGGAGCAGGCTGTCTGGCTACTCAACAATCGTTCATTGGGTGGCCAGACTCCCTTCCAGCATCTAGTCTTTCTCCCTGCCGTACATGCCCACCTACGGATGAATCTCATACAGGCACCGGGTGTGATCAACCCCGCACAAGGTGTAATTACCTTTTATGCACCACACCCTTATGCCCTGCAGCCCGGACAGGAGGTGAACCCCTGGTCCGCCCAGTCGCAGCTCCAATGTGAGCCACCATGCTTATTTTTCATCACATCATTGGTTTCAGGCTTACGATTTTATCCCCCGTATTAGTTAAGTTTGGACCGCTCGTTGGGCGCCCTCTCTTGCACCAATGCTGCAACAGAGCCACTGCAATGGGAGCGAGGGGAGGCCCTGTGTAACCTGTTTCCTTTACTTCCCGCAGGCCTCGAAACCCCGAGCGAGACCTAGTGGCACGTTTTGGCTAACATGTGGTGGATGGTACCACAGCGGGAATCACAAGCTGCCGTAGTCCTTACCACCGGGAAAGGATGGGCATACATACTCCCGGAGGGGGAAGACTATCCTCGCATGGTCTCACTCTCCCGCTTGTCGCGGCACTCCTTATGAGCCTCACCGCTGAAGGAGCTGCCACCTGCTCTGTGAATGCCTGGTTGGTGTTAGCCCAAAGTGCTGTTAATTCAACATCGTTTTGCTTACCACATACGTATGCCGTGGGTGCCATGATGGAGACCTGTTTCATCGGTGTCTGCACCGATCTGACCCTCGTCCAGCACTATTCCTTACTGAAGACAATTGATAAGACTATTACATATTTGGATTTGTATGCTCTGGGTCTCACCCAATGTAATCTAGATGCGTCTATATATTTGTTTCATCTGGCCAATGTAACTGTTGCCTTCTTTGTATGTTCTTTGTAAATTCCAGGCACGTTGGGGCAAATCACACCAATGTGGAGTTAATCTGTAATGAAAGCACTGAGGTTTCATTTGCATATGGGTATATGAAATTGCCCACAGGATGGTTTCTCTTTTGTGGCAGGACCATTTATTCTTTCATTCCAGCCAATAGTTCAGGGGCCCCTGCGCCCTTGGCCGTGTGGCCCCCCCTTATTTTTTTGCATGCTTCACCAGAGAGACACCATCCCTCTTGACTCCACCTGTAAAGCCAACGTGACATTATTTTCCGAGGCAGAAGCTGTGGCTCTTGCATTTTCGTTGATTGGCATTCCTGGGTTGGTGGCGTATAATTATCATGCGGTGGAACACCTTTCAGAGTAGCAGCCGTGTTAGTCTGTATTCGCAAAAAGAAAAGGAGTACTTGTGGCACCTTAGAGACTAACAAATTTATTAGAGCATAAGCTTTCGTGAGCTACAGCTCACTTCATCGGATGCATCCGATGAAGTGAGCTGTAGCTCACGAAAGCTTATGCTCTAATAAATTTGTTAGTCTCTAAGGTGCCACAAGTACTCCTTTTCTTTTTGGAACACCTTGCGTGTGCTGTCGCGAAAGCTATCAACCTGATCTCTACAGTCCTCGCATTCCTTTCACACCAGTTGGGCGAGGTACACCAGGGAATGCTGCCAAATAGGTAGCTATTGCTTATTTGTTACTCCGACATGGCCATCCGTGCCAGGAGTTTGCTGGTATGTGCTGCTTTAATGTGACGGATGCTGGGCCCTCCATTGAGGCCGATTTACAACGACTCCATCAGTTGGCGGTAGGGATCCACCAACAGCAAGGGGACACCTGGCTTTGGTCCTGGCTCTTCACGTTACGGGGTTGGGCCGCCCATCTTGTTCAAGGCCTATTTATTGGCCTTATTGGCTTATATTTTTGCTGCCTTTGCAGTCGTGGCCTAGTTTCCCAGTGCTCTGTGTGGTTTTCCCTCCGCACTGCATCCTCATGGTCCTTAGAGTCACTCGAAAAAGTGAGGGGAGGAGTGTAAGGGATTGCGGAAGATTTTGTTACAGCCTAGCCAGGGAACTTCCACTTTCTCGAGCCGAGAGGTTACTTTGGGGCATATATAGCTGCTTTGTTATTGTGGTATAGAGATAGCTCTTGAAGGACACAGCTGCTTTGCATGGCCCTTCGCCAGGTAGCGAAAAGCCCCCCTTTGAGAAGTACCTAATTCTATATTCATGAGCTGTTTTTGTGGAGTGATTATTAACGCTGACTGTCTGCCCCTCCGTTGGACTCCGTCCCAGGCAAAGCTCCGGTGTGCTGGGCTCCCCGCCTCCGTGACTGCAACGCTTGGAGTCCCCGTTGCGGGTGGGTCACTAACCTTCAATAAAGCCAATAACTCACAGCTGTGTGTAAGCCTCGTTTTTCTCTCAGAGTCCTCCTGCCAGGCCTGTGGTGCTTCGAGCACCTTGGCCCAGAACACGCGGTCCTTCTCTAAATTGCCAGTACCTCCCAGCTTTGTATCATACGCAAACTGTATTAGCACAGGTTTCAGAGTAGCAGCCATGTATTCGCAAAAAGAAAAGGAGTGCTTGTGGCACCTTAGAGACTAACAAATTTATTTGAGCATAAGCTTTTGTGAGCTACAGCTCACTTCATCGGATGCATATTAGCACACTCCCACTTTTTGTGCCGAGGTCAGTAATAAAAAGATTAAATAAGATTGGTCCCAAAACCGATCCCTGAGGAACTCCACTGGTAACCTCCAATTCCTTATCCACTTTTCAATTTTCATATTGATCCCCATCTTTTCCAGTTTAACTAATAATTCCCCATGTGGCACCATATCAAACGCCTTACTGAAATCTAGGTAAATTAGATCCACTGTGTTTCCTTTGTCTAAAAAATCTGTTACTTTCTCAAAGAAGGAGATCAGGTTGATTTGGCACAATCTAGCTTTTGTAAAACCATGTAGTATTTTGTCCTATTTACCATTGACCTCAATGTCCTTAACTACTTTCTCCTTCAAAATATTTCCCAAGACCTTGCATGCTACAGATGTCAAACTAACAGGCCTGTAGTTACCCGGATCACTTTTTTTTCCTTTCTTAAAAATAGGAACTATGTTAGCAATTCTCCAGTCATACAGTACACCCTCTGAGTTTACAGATTCATTAAAAATTCTTGCTAATGGGCTTGCAATTTCATGTGCCAATTCTTTTAATATTCTTGGATGAAGATTATCTGGGCCCCCCGAGTTAGTCCCTTTAAGCTGTTTGAATTTCGCTTCTACCTCAGATATGGTAATATCTGCCTCCATATCCTCATTCCCATTTGTCATGCTACCATTATCCTAAGATCGCAAGTCACATTAAAGTATTTGTTTAAATATTGGGCCATGCCTAGATTATCCTTAACCTCCACTCCATCCTCAGTGTTTAGCGGTCCCACAGAAGCCTGTTTTATAATGCCGATAAGGGCAGACGCACGCAAGAAGAAACAGCAGTGAAGCACTAAACTTTGAAATGGCTGGAACGCTAATCAATGCAGCCAACAGGTTACAAAGCCAGCTGGAAAATCGGTGCATTGGGAAAGAAGATGATGTTCAAGAATAAGAGGAGGGTGGAGAAAAGCTTCTAAGTCCAGCTGACTTTATTATGATGATTATTTGTACCATCAGAAAATTGCAGCAACCTGGCAAAACTCTGAGAAGCACTTTCTGTCGTCTTTTCGTGGCATGGTCTGATTTGTATCTCAAAGGAAGTTTGTGTTCAGTGTCTCTGCCTCACTTTTCTCTAAGTTGTGTTTACCACTTTACTCCTCTTTGCAGGGTTGTTTGTGTGCTGCTCAATTGTTTTTCTAGTCACTCCTTCTACACTGTGCCTCCCTTCTGTTTGATGTCCGGGAACCTAGTGGATTTAAGGGGCCTATTGTCTGATTGCTGGGTGTGGATTGGGATGGTTATTAGGATTATTATTCTTTGTTGTTTGTATTTTGGGAGTGCCTAGAGGCCACAATCAGACATTGAGGTTCCATTGAGCTGGCTGCTATATATACACATAATAAAAATACTGCTCTTGCCACAGGAAAGAAGGTTCCCTGGAAGGAATCCTGCAGATGCATGAAAATGCAGTTACATCCTTGTGTCTAAGAACATACAAATTCCATTGAAGAGAAGGTGAAAATAGTCCCTGTTGCTCTCCACCGAGAGGCAAATCATTGAATGTCTGTATTTGTGCTATAGAAGAAATCTTGTGCCCAGCCATGATTCAGTGCCTGGCAAATCACAACCCAGCAGGTTGCAATGCATCATGGTGCTTTGCAGTATGGGGAGATGTGGAAGAATACTCTACAACACATTACTCATTATCAGTTGAGTCTCTGAAATGTTCTTTCCTCCCCCAGGCCTGTTATCATCTCAAGTGCCAACTTGTCTGATGAATTTATTGTTTGTGGGCAAAAGCAGAAAGGGGCATAAAATGGAACAGTGCCATACTATTCTAAATACAGGAGCTTGGGTACTAACTCTCATCAAAGGTTGTCATCAGGTTTGAATCCAGCACTAAAACACAGACCTCTAGTACTCGTGCTAAAAGAATATCTCCATTAGCTGGCAGCAGTAGTAGGCTGTTCTCCTCAATATGGGTTAGCTGCAGGAGGGGGCTATGACATATACTTTCAAGTGGTACTCTTGATTATGGTGGCTAAAGGAATCAAGCAGTGAGAATATCAAAAGTGTTCAGAAGTCCATAGTAAAACTCCTTGTTTCAATGGGTATGTTTACACTACATACACTAAAAGAAAAGGAGTACTTGTGGCACCTTAGAGACTAACAAATTTATTAGAGCATAAGCTTTCGATGCATTCGATGCATCCGATGAAGTGAGCTGTAGCTCACGAAAGCTTATGCTCAAATAAATTTGTTAGTCTCTAAGGTGCCACAAGTACTCCTTTTCTTTTTGCGAATACAGACTAACACGGCTGCTACTCTGAAACTACATACACTGTATACTATGTCTACACTACAGTAAAACACCTGGAGCTGGCCTGGATCAGCTGGGTCAGCTGACTTGGGCTTGGACTGTGGGGCTATAAAATTGCTGTGTAGACATTTGGGCTTGGACTGGATCAGAATTCTCTCAAAGCTGACAGAACATTTTTTGTCAAAACTTTCTTTTTATACTACAAAAGAGCTTTTTGCAAAAAAAGGAAATATCTGAAAAAAATAGTCTGGTGAAAATTTGTAGGTTTTTGTCTCTGAAACTTTTTCATTTTCAACAACCCAAAACCATCAATTTTAAACAATAACCAGCAGCCAAAACTTGGAAAAATAAAATCAATTTTCAGCTGCTGAAATCCAGAAAGACTTTTTTGTTCTGAATAAAGTTTTGAAAAATGTCAATGAAAACAACAACAAAAAAGTTTTGTTGAAAATTTTTCTTAGAGGTGGTGGTAAAGTAATTTCCCAACCAGCTCTACTACTGAAGTTCACGGAGTTCAGATTTAGCATTCAGGACCAGAATTTACCTTTAGTTTGAAGGCCTCTGAATCTGATGATCTTCTTAGACCCATCTCTTAAAATCAGGCCACTTTTGAGGTTCTATTTGGACCTGAGCCTAGCACACCCAAGTTTGAAAAGTTTGCCTTTGGCATTCCAGTTTGGATCCTTTTCCTTTTGAAATTCTGGGAGCAATATAAGCATTATGGTAAGATTAATAATCTCAATTGTTTCATCTCACACACACATGCAACTCCACTGTAGATTTTAGTGGTAAAAAAAGTTAGCCTGTGAAATACGCTATTTTTATTTGGTTTCCAGCTGCAATGCAAACAGGGGACAATTTCTGCTTACTGCAAATGTTTACCTGGTGTCCACTCCCTACTCTGTCCTCTTTCTAACAAGTGTAAGGGGACTGTTGCCTTCTTACTAACAGTCAGTGGGGGTGTTTTGGTTGGCTAGCTCCCAGTACTAAAACGGGAAGGGTCTATGGGAAATCAGGACCCTGAGACTGACAGTCCCCAGGAACAATGGGGAGAGGCCAATGCTCCAGGTCAGCCTGAATTACAGAGAGGGCAGGCTAATCAGGGAGTCAGGAGGCCAGGGAGGTCCTGTCCTCCATGTGAGCTGGAACTGCCTGGGTCAGACAGAGTGGGGCCGAGCTAAGGAGAAAACAGGGGCCCAAGCTAAGATGGGGAGCAGAGCTGTGCCAGATCCAGAGGGACCAGAAAAGCAGCCCAGAGAGAGCAGACTTGCCCTGGGAGCAGAGCTGCAGCAACCAGAGCCATCAGGGCCAGAAAAATAGCCCAGGAGAGGTCAGTGCTGGGAGCAGAGTCACAGAAGCAGCCTGCAGAGCAGACCTGTCCTGGGAGCAGAGCTGTAGCAACCAGAGCCAGAGGGGCCAAAGAAGCAGCCCAGGGAGCTGGAGGCAGAGCAGCAGCAATGTAGAGACCGAGTGGTGGAGCTGGGGCTGGAGCAGTCTGGAGTGGGTGCGCTGAGCAGCTGGGGGGACCGAGGGGGACCTTGGGCAGCGGGCCCAGCACAGGGAGACGCCTCAGCTAAGAGGCTCTGCAGGCCAGGCTTGGATCATAACCCCGACAGGGTGGGGGCAACATTGGGAAGAAGGGTCCTACCACTTAGAGTGTGAGGCCACCACCAGAGCAAGTGTCCAACCCACAGCATCCCTGCAGCACAGCCGGGGCCTGAGAAGAAGGCCTGGGTCTTACAAGGAACAGACTGTGAACTGCCCTGATATCCCAGAGACACTGTTTGTGATGTTCCCCGCCACAGAGCGGGGTGATGTGTTTCCTTTAACCTTTCCCATTTTTCCTTATTCTTTTTAAAATTAATTGTTGATTAAATAACTTGCATTTGCTTTAACTTGTATGTAATGGTCAGTGGGTCAGAGAAGTGCCCATTGCAGAGAAAGTACCCCGGAGTGGGGACACCCTAGCCCCTGTCCTAGGTGACCACAGCAGGGTTGGGAGTCGAGCCCCCCAGGAATTCTGGGCCCAGCCTTGTTGGGGTTACGAGGACTCTGCCAGACAGGAGAGTGGAAGGGGAGTCCTGAAGGACAGGGAGGCCACTGGGTAAAGGAATTGGGAGCAAGGACTCAGATCCTTTCGCTAGCCCACTTCACTGGGGTAGTGCAGAAGCCAGGAAAGTTCCCCCACAAGAGCGGGACTATTCCCCCGCTTACACAAGGGAAATGTGATGAGTCTCAGCCCTGAGATCAAATGCTGTCTGTGTTCACCAGTTAAAAATCACTGCCAGTTCACCTGCTGCTTAATTGTTAGTGAAGCCAACTGACTGATTTGGTCTGTTCATTAGTAAGTTGGTAGAGCTTGCAGAATGAAAGGCCTCCATGTCGGAAACTGGTCCAGTCTTGGTTTCTATTTTCCACCACTGAGTGTTTTCCTTTTCACTTTGTATCCTTGTTTGAACTTTGTAATGAGTTCAACTTCTTGCCTTATCTGAACTATAAAACCAGCAAAGTCTCTTGGTGAACCCGTGTCTGATATGCGGAAGGCAAACATTTATTGAATGAAGTCTAGGTGATCTGTAGGCCATGCTAATGGGAGCTGTATAAAGGCCTTCAGATACACTTTTTAAAGAGGTACATAAAAGCTGATGACATTTTTCATGATTTAGAAATAGCACAAGAGCAACCTTTGTGCCACTCAGACAGTGCTTTTGCAAATGGGAAGGAGAATCAGACAAACAAGGGTAATATAGTTAATAAGTACTTTGCACTTATATAGTACTTCAATCCTGTGAGACATACAATTAAAATTACACTCATTATACAGATGGGCAAACTGAGGCACAGATCAGATAAGTGATTTTGCAAAGTTTGAACACTAAATCAGTGGCAGATTTGGGAACACAATCAAATCCTGCATCCCAAACCCCTTCTCTAACACCACACTTAAACCTCGATGAGCATATAAATGACACCCTTTGATACCCAACCATTTGGGGCTATTGCTATAGCTTCTAACCATTTAGCCACGCATTCTTGCCAAAACAAACTATCCCTAAACTCTGCCCCTGCCTTGAGGAACACCATAGGGTGTTGGGGGGATTAAACCCACACCTCCACTTTTACACTGAAGCTGTGAGGCCACTCAGGACTTGTATTTTTTGTATTATGATATGGTTTAGTTATAGCATCCATGAAAGCAAACCTGAAGCATATTGAATTGTGTTTAATTAGCATCTCTTGTTTCAAGACCCTTTTTGACTAATGTGATTTAAAGGAAGAAGGAGAAGAAGGTCTTCCTACATCTGTAAATATTGTGGGCTTCTGCTGTGATGCAAAGCTGGCCCGTCTCTTGCTATAATGCCCCAAGATAGGTCTACACCAGCACTTTTATTGGCATAACTCATTTTGCTCACCGGTGTGAAAACTGAGCGACATCAGTTAACCGTCGGAAGCGGTAGTGTGCACAGTGTTATGCTGGTGGGAGAGACTCTCCCACTGACGTAGCTACCGCCACTCATTGGGAGCGGTTTAATTATGTCGATGGGAGAGTTCCTCCTGTCAGTATAGAATGGGTACCCGGGAGATATTACAGTAGCACAGCTGCATCCGTACAGCTGTGCTACTGTAAGCTCTCTTGTGTAGATATGGCCTAAGTAACTGAGATTATTACCACAATTCTGAAAACAGCTCTGGTGGATTTGAGGGCTCTAGATACTGTCCATTTTCTGTACTATAGCAGTGTAGGAGATGGTACAGATCATCATGGGGTGGAGGGAATAATTTACTTGTTCTCCCTTTGCTTTTCGATGATTCCATGCATTTGCCCTATAAGAGGCAATATCACTCACTCTTGTTGATACTCGGCCTGCTGTCTGACCTGAGTCAATAGGTGTTGTTCCATTGACTTCAGTGGAGGTACACTGGTTTATGTGCTCTGAGGAGCTACCTGTATGCCTCCAAAATAGCCACAAGAGCAAGTAGGGGGCTTTCCGTGTTCATGGCTGAAACTTCCATGGCACGTGCAGACCCTGTCAAGAGCGGAGTTGCTGTCCCATTCCTCCTGTGCGTCTGAGCCCAAAGGCCATTCAACACGCAGATAAAGTATCTGATTTTGCAGACTCCCCGGATACCCCTAAGGTCTCACTTGAGACTATTTTCTATGTCAGTCGGGGCTTAGAAACGAGATTTGATATACTTGAAAGAAAATTGGATTCAACGTCTCTTTAAAATAAGAGCTGAGGTTGTAGAAAAACATCTTTGAGGAGGCAGAGGAAAATACCACTTTCTTGGAGACAAAAGAATAAAAACTAGAAGCAAGCTGACTACTGTGTTGATCAAATATGATTTTCTTTTTGCACTGAAAAACAAAAAAATCCTTTAATCTCACCACAGCTTCCAATGTTCAAGTATTTTGCTTTCCTGGGATATCCGAAGGAGAGAGATTTCATAAATGTGCCTGGCCTTTGTTAATTCACTTGTCAATTTTGAGTCCCCATCACCCTCTCTCCTTTGGATATCAAAGGCTTTTTAAGAATTCTAATAAATTATTAAAAAGAAAAGGAGTACCCGTGGCACCTTAGAGACTAACAAATTTATTAGAGCATAAGCTTTCGTGAGCTACAGCTCACTTCATCGGATGCATTTGGTGGAAAAAACAGAGGAGAGATTTATACACACACACACACACACACACACACACACAGAGAGAACATGAAACAATGGGTTTATCATACACACTGTAAGGAGAGTGATCACTTAAGCCATCACCAGCAGCAGGGGGGGGAAAAGGAGGAAAACCTTTCATGGTGACAAGCAAGGTAGGCTAATTCCAGCAGTTAACAAGAATATCAGAGGAACAGTGGGGGATGGGGTGGGAGAGAGAAATACCATGGGGAAATAGTTTTACTTTGTGTAATGACTCATCCATTCCCAGTCTCTATTCAAGCCTAAGTTAATTGTATCCAGTTTGCAAATTAATTCCAATTCAGCAGTCTCTCGTTGGAGTCTGTTTTTGAAGCTTTTTTGTTGAAGTATAGCCACTCTTAGGTCTGTGATCGAGTGACCAGAGAGATTGAAGTGTTCTCCAACTGGTTTTTGAATGTTATAATTCTTGACGTCTGATTTGTGCCCATTCATTCTTTTACGTAGAGACTGTCCAGTTTGGCCAATGTACATGGCAGAGGGGCATTGCTGGCACATGATGGCATATATCACATTGGTAGATGCGCAGGTGAACGAGCCTCTGATAGTGTGGCTGATGTGATTAGGCCCTATGATGGTATCCCCTGGGATACACTATCAGAGGCTATCACACTATCAGAGGCTCGTTCACCTGCGCATCTACCAATGTGATATATGCCATCATGTGCCAGCAATGCCCCTCTGCCATGTACATTGGCCAAACTGGACAGTCTCTACGTAAAAGAATGAATGGGCACAAATCAGACGTCAAGAATTATAACATTCAAAAACCAGTTGGAGAACACTTCAATCTCTCTGGTCACTCGATCACAGTCCTAAGAGTGGCTATACTTCAACAAAAAAGCTTCAAAAACAGACTCCAACGAGAGACTGCTGAATTGGAATTAATTTGCAAACTGGATACAATTAACTTAGGCTTGAATAGAGACTGGGAATGGATGAGTCAGTACACAAAGTAAAACTATTTCCCCATGGTATTTCTCCCTCCCACCCCACCCCCCACTGTTCCTCTGATATTCTTAAAAAGAAAAGGAGTACTTGTGGCACCTTAGAGACTAACAAATTTATTAGAGCATAAGCTTTCGTGAGCTACAGCTCACTTCATCGGATGTAGCTCACGAAAGCTTATGCTCTAATAAATTTGTTAGTCTCTAAGGTGCCACAAGTACTCCTTTTCTTTTTGCGAATACAGACTAACACGGCTGCTACTCTGAAACCTCTGATATTCTTGTTAACTGCTGGAATTAGCCTACCTTGCTTGTCACCATGAAAGGTTTTCCTCCTTTCCCCCCCCCCCTGCTGCTGGTGATGGCTTATCTTAAGTGATCACTCTCCTTACAGTGTGTATGATAAACCCATTGTTTCATGTTCTCTCTGTGTGTGTGTGTGTGTGTGTGTGTGTGTGTATATAAATATCTCTCCTCTGTTTTTTCCACCAAATGCATCCGATGAAGTGAGCTGTAGCTCACGAAAGCTTATGCTCTAATAAATTTGTTAGTCTCTAAGGTGCCACGGGTACTCCTTTTCTTTTTGCGAATACAGACTAACACGGCTGCTACTCTGAAATAAATTATTAGTATTTACTGTTTGTATTATCACAGTACTTAGAAGTCCCAGTCATGGATTAGCCTCTATTGTGCCAAGCACAGTAGGACACAAAATAAAAGATGGTCCCTGCCCAAAGAGTTTACAGTTTAAATATGACAAGAGACAACTGATGGATACAGACAAGTAGAGGGGAACATGGAGACAACACTGGTCAACATGATAGGCAGTGGTATCTGTGTACCAGCAGCCTACGATTGTCAAGTTTTTGTAGGCATTACAACAAAGGAGTTTTAAGGAAGATAATGAGGTGGTTTTGCAGGTGTTACAAGGAACGCTTCCCATCCATGAGGAACAACATGGGAGCATGCATGAAGTGAGTATGCATAAACGTAAAAAGTGAGAGATGGAGGCTGGAATCATGGACTGATCAGAGGTGGGAGTTGACCTCTCAATACTAAATGTAATGTGGGGTTATGCTGTGAAGGGCCTTTAAAAGTGAAGAATAGCTGCTTATGTTTGATGCAATAGAGAATGGGGAGCCAGTGGAGGAATACAAAGAGAGGAGTGATGTGGACAAAGAAACAGGCTGGGAAACTGAGCTTTGCAAAAAGATTCTGAGTGGATATTAGCAGGGCAACGTTACACTTGTCAAGTTCAGAGAAAAGGATGTTGCAATAATTGAGACACACGATGAGATGAGCATTTGAGCTGTGTGGGTGGATGGGAAGGACCATATCTTAGAGATGTTATGCTGAAAGAATCTGCAAAATTTAGATATAGCCTGGATGTGAGGACCTAGAGAGATGTTTAATGGGGAGGAGTTGGGTAGACAGTAGATAACAGCAACATGGAAATGCCCAGTCCTCATAATTATTTGTGTCATCCACAAGTTTTATCAGCAGTTGTTTTATATTTACTCCCAGATCACTGATAAAGTTGAATAGCATGAGGCCTGGAACCAATTCCAGTGGAACCCCACTAGAAACATCCCTATTTGATGATGATTCTCCATTGACAACTTCTTTTTGGGGTCTGTGAGTTGGCCAGCTCTTAAGCCGTTTCATATGTGCTTTATTGATACTGCATAGTGCTAAATTTTGAATCAGAAAGTTTAAATCAAATGCCTTACAGAAGTGTAAGTATATTACAGCACCAATGTTACCTTTATCAACCAAACTTGTAATTTCATCAAAAATGAAATCAGGTTTGCTTGACAAGACCTGTTTTCCATAAAACCATATTGACTGGCATTCATCATACTCCCATCCATTAATTCTTTATTAACTGAGTCCTGTGTCAGCTTCTCCATAGTTTTGCCTGGGACTGATGTCAAAGTGACCAATCTATAATTAACCAGGTCATCCCACTTGTCCTTTTTGAATTTTGGCACAGCATTATCACTTTTCCAGTCTTCTGAAATTTCCCCAATATGCAATTAATAAGACACTTATGGCCATATTTAGTCACACCTAGGCACTGTAAAAACATATAGCAAGAGAGAGTAATTGCCCCAGAGAACTTGCAATATAAATAGGCAAGACAGTCAAAGGGTGTGAGTGGAACAGAGAAAGGTAGAATGACTTGTCCAAGTTGACACAGTAGATCAGTGGCAGGACCAGAAAAAAAATCTCCAGATTTCCCACTCCATGCTGCTTCTCAGTATATTGATTGTATTATGAGATACATATTTTGGGAATCTATTTACTGTATTTTTGAAGTGACGATCGATACTAGCGTAAAAGAATTTTAAGAATATTGCTAGTAATATTCCGTAAGCAGTTATTTGGGTTCCCTCCTTTCATATAAGACAATCCAGGATGGCACCCAAGATGGAGTCATAGCAGCCTTGAATACTTCCTTTTGTTTTCAGATCTCCTTTCTGAGTAGAACGCTTGCTCAAGACCAGGCTTTGGAAACCAACCTAATCTGGGGTATTAAGTGACATAATTATTAACAAAATTAATATGTGGGAATGAAATTAAATAACTATAGCAACTCATTAATACCAAGGCATTAATTACTGATTGTGAAATCAGTCATATCTAGAATGCAACCCTGATAGGACACGGCCTTTCAGGCTGAGTCTTAATGATTTGCCTTCAATTTTGATGTCTGTTTTTAGAAGTTGGGGGTCATTCATTGAAGGTGCTACATTTTATAGAATTAACTGTGCTTTAATTACAAGTTTCAGAATCTTAAATCTCCAACTAGTGGAGAGAATATAGGAATGCTTAAATTAAATATTGCAAGCATCAGATACACACTGCTGCATAAATGATACAGCCACCTTCATTACATGTCGCTGGATCTCCGGGTTCACACAACTTTTTCATTGTGACTTCCAAGACAGGATTAATAAGAAACCCTGTCCAGCCTGAATTGCAGGTGCTTCATTTTGTTCGTTATCATTGTCTATATGCAAAGTACTCCTCTTTTAATCCCAGCTGTCTATGGAGAGATGGGTTTAGTGAAGGTAACCATTTAAATGGTAGGAAATCTTCTTAATCCCTTTTCTAGCCTTTAATTTGGCTATTAAAATGTATGTAACTGTTCTGCTGCACAATGGGATGAGCATCTTATTCTTTTAAAAAATCCAACATGACCAAAGTTTATTTTTAATAGCGATAAGAATGCTTAAATGAGTCTACATTTTATAACGCTATGCCACTTGAGAAAGTCCTAACAATGCAAACTACACCACTTTTCTTCAACCACACAGAGATCTTTAAGTCTTATGTGCTAAGCAAGTGCAGCACAATACAAATGAAGCAATCTCTATATTCTCAGAACATTATTTCTATGCTGCTTCACACCCCTCTTCATATCTTTTCATCTATTTCCTGGGTCCTCTGTTTCTTTAGTTAATTCCCATATATTCAGAGTCAAATGCTCCTGCAGATTCACAGGCTTCTCTATATCACCTTTTTGTATCAAATACAGGAGAACCTTCTCTAAATATAGTTGACCCTTCCTGAAGCTGGATTTAAGCACAGACATGACAGGCACCTGGCTTTTCTCCCTTCAGCAAGAAATGAGGTGTTACTTGTGCTTTCCTGCTGTACTCTGTCACCTTTTGCAACCCAAACCCTGCCTTATTTGTCCTATCTGACATGTGGATTCTGAGTAGAGCTAGGCAAATAACAGATTTTTTTGGTTGGTGTTCAGTGGTAATTCTGAAAAATTGGGGGGGGAGTCATTTCAGGTCAAATTGAAAATGAAATATGTTGACACTTTCAGAAAATCAAAATGCCAGAAAAAAATAATTTCAGGTCAAAATATTATTTTTTTTATTTTGACCATTTAATGTTTTTAATTATTTAATAAAATTCAAGGACATTTCTAAATGAAAAGTCTCTTTGAATAACAAACAAGAAAAACTTGTCATTTAGAAAATGTCCTTGAAATGTTTTGATTTTTTTAAAATATATATATATAGAGAGAGAGAGAGGTTTATTTTAACAGAAGCAATTCAGCAAAACTGATATGAATTCACAAAAAGTTTGGGTGTTTCTGAATCTGAATTTTTCACCATGAACTTTTGATTGAAAACTTTTGCCCAACGGTAATTGTGAGTTTTCTGGGGCAAGGACTGTCTGTGTGTATGTACTGAACCCAGCACAATGGGGCACTTATCATCAGCTGGTTCCTAGACATTACCACAGGCACCAGGTTATATCAGCCTGTGCCCAGGCCTCCCCAGTGTTTGAGACGAGTGCAACCTGAATTTTGCTAAGGAAGGGGGCCAGGTTACTGGCCTGGCTGCCTCAAATTTGAGTGACGTTGCGACCTGGTACACTGGGTCACCAGCCGGAGGGGCAGTCTGGCCAAATGTGAGTGGTGGTGTGACCCGATACATAGGGTCACCAAGTGTAGGGGTTCTAATCACATGATCCTTGACCTTAGCCCTTTAGTTCATTGCATTGAATGCCTATCTCAAACAGAATGAATTGGTTGAGATATTCTGATCAAGTGTATCTATGTTTCATTGGCGTTTCAGTTAACATTGATGAATTTTCAGTTTGCTATTGTTCACTTAGTTACCTTTTTCTGTCCATTTTCTTAACAGAAGATTTAAAATATTCAGTAAAGCACTTTAAGATGGAGAAAAAAACAAAAACAAGCCACAAATTTTAAAAACAATTGTCATGCGTTATTGGCATGAATCTGTTAATGATTAATCAGCCTACTTTTTACTCCAGAGCTAATTGATATGTGAGGGCTTGTAATTTGATATTAACACTGTGCTGGTAGAAAAATGAAAGATAATGGCATCTCTTTTCCTGTTTCTCAAGGCATGTAAAAGACAAGAGAATGACCTCTGACAGAGAAGGAAGTAGTTGGGAATTTTCACACATCTGCCTGCAAAATGCAGACACATACTTATCCTAAGGAAAACTATCAGAATAACTTCCTGAGATTTGCCTGTGAATGTAGCTCTGTATATGTGCTCTGCACACAGGATGAACTTTATAAATATCCATTGCGTTTGGGAGCCTGGTTGCCACTTCTCAATATTTAAGATTATATCAAGTATTAAGTGGAAAATAGATCATAGATAATGGCACCATATGATACAATAACCATTGGCTACATTTCATTTTTAACTTTAGGGACCAGGTCCTGTTTCAGTGGCAAAAATCTTCAGAGCTGAACAGCACACCATCCAGGGGAAGGATTGTATTCCTGAAAACTGAGGTCAGAGCCATGGTGTTAACACAAAGAAATGAGATGGTCAATGGTATGTCACTGCACCTTTCATTTAAAAATCCCCAGGTTGGAGTCCTAATATGTAGGTGAGCAAACGCACTGGATAAGGTATGGATAAGCCCCTTCATTTTCAGTTTAAACCAATTTTTACTGAAAAATTCCGGGTTTTTCAAAAAATATTATTCAGGTGTTTTTTTCTGATTTTCACCCTACTTTTCTATCATTCAAATATATAAAAATAACTTGTTTTATTAGGAAAATACAATATATTTCATAAGATATCTATATTATGATAATACATTCGTCTGTGTCTATATGCAAAGCTGCCTGTTGAAGTAAGGCTATGTATTAGTGTAGAAGATACACACAATAAACAAACAGGCAAGCTCTGAAGTGCATGTGCATGTGAATGTACTGATGTATCTTGTACCCACCCTGCTCACATTTCAAACTGTTAGCAGATAACAGTTTAAAGATTTTGCACACTAAAACGAGAAGAAAATGAAAATCTGCATCAGAATACGTTTCAGAACACAAGGAAGTATTCGAAAATTTAAAAAAAAACAGGCAGAAAGGATGAAGTTGAGTATATGTACGGCAAATAATGTGGCCCAATTATTAAACGTAAATATTTATAGGCTAAGAGTTCTAGGTCTACAACAGTAAACTGTTTGTTCAAATGAAAAATTTTATTTGGGGATTACGGATGTATTGTTTTCTTAAACTCAGAGGTGGCATTGTTTTTTGAGTTCTGTTTTAGTTCTGCAGCAAACCACATTGACTAACAGAATTCAAAGCATCAATCTACTGAATACATTTCCCCCCGTCTTTCCAGCTACCAAAAAGACACTGATATTTACCTAGAAAAATTATTAATATTTTTTGCACTGATTTTCACCTATTTTTGTTGCTGTGGTAATAAACACTGATAAATTCCTGGAAAAAAAATAAATCAAATAAAAACTTAGAATGAAGGCCCCTCATTATGGACCACACCCTTCAAAGCTCAGAATCATGAAACCATACGGCCACATGCAATTCATTTTTGTCAAGGGAACACCTGAAAATTAACGGCTTATCAGCCTATAGTATTATAACCAGTGCCTATCATGCTCACCAGTGTTGTTACATTGTTTCCTTATAAAGAAAAGGAGTACTTGTGGCACCTTAGAGACTAACAAATTTATTAGAGCATAAGCTTTCGTGAGCTACAGCTCACTTCATCGGATGCATTTGGTGGAAAAAATGTAAGTTTTTCCACCAAATGCATCCGATGAAGTGAGCTGTAGCTCACGAAAGCTTATGCTCTAATAAATTTGTCAGTCTCTAAGGTGCCACAAGTACTCCTTTTCTTTTTGCGATTACAGACTAACACGGCTGCTACTCTGAAACCTGTCATTGTTTCCTTATGCTTCCCTGCCTACCTATATCAATCTGTTGTGTCTTGTCTTATATTGTAAGCTACTGGGGTCAGGGACACTCCTTCTCTTATGGGTTTGTACAGCACCTAGTGCATTGGGGTCCTGGGTCATGACTAGGGTTCCTGGACATTACCACAATTCATGTAATAAATACTAATCATCCAGGTCCCAGGTGCTCAACTGCAAGACCGACATTCTACAGCAAGTCCTCTGGATTTCACAGCAACTTGGAAATTCTGCAGCAGCTACTGGGAGTTTTTTTTAATTGAGATTTCTAATGAATTAAATATGAAAATTTACAGTCATCTAGGTGTCATTTATTTTGTTATTAAATTCCTGCCTAGGGAGGTATTGGAGGCCATTTGGGATTGCAAGACAAGAGGAATGGGCTTGGTTCCCCTTTCAGTTCAACCAGCATAAATCAGGAATGAGTCCTCTGAAATGAGGGGGAGCTAAAATGGTGGAAAACTGGCACCTGTGACTGAGGGGAATCCAGCCTAGTAGCTGGATGCTTTTTGTTAAAATGACCAGCAAAGAAATAGTTAAATGATGTGATTTGAATGGTCAGAGTTAAGTCAATGAGATGAAGAGGGCACTTTCATGGTAACTTTACCTGTATTCCCCCTCGACGGTCCCTCGAGGACCACCTACTTAAAGTTTCTGGCTCTCAACCATCACCTCTTGGTGGATACCCGTGTCTCTCTCCCTCCTGACCAGGGTTTTAAAGCTGCACAGCCTCCTGACTTAAAGTGTGACATCCCCAGCAAGCCGGTCTGCTTACAGGGTAGTGCCTGTGCTTTGCTCTGTCTCCCAGAACTATGAGCAGCATATTGCCAGCAGTTACAAGTTACTACACAGCTCCTTCTAGGCAAGCACAGTTATTCTCAAGGTAAAAGCATTACAGAGGGAACATAATAAAAACAGCAAGAGTTCCTACCTGCATGCTAAAAACTTCACAGAGATCACCCACCATCAGCCTTATGGGACCCTAGCCAGCTAAAATATTTCCAACCCTTCCAGAAGGGTTGTGAGGCCCTTGGACAGAAGGCCCTGTCTGTTTCCTGGAAGGCCCTGAGTCAGTTTAAACACTGTCTTTTTATGCCAAAAGCTCTTTCTTTGTCTATTGGCTCTGGAAAACCCAGTGTGAACCAGTATAACCAAGCCTCCCCAAGTCGTAGTACCTCTCGGGATATTTACACCATGAGTGATTCACCTCAATCACCCCCCACTACTGTTCGCCCCAGCCAGAGCTGCAGCAACCCTCCCACCTGGAGCTGCAGACAGTCCCTGGCCGGCAGTGATACATAAACATACACTTAATACAATACTGTCCCCAAAAATATTGCATGCAGTTGCAATATATCACAGGCAGTTCACACCTCTCCGAGCCATTGTGCAGCTTGTTCAGTCTTGTTCAGAGGGATTTGGGGTCCTAGCTCCCATATGCCTTGCCCCAGTTTAATCAGATAATGGATACCATTTCTGTGCAGTATTGTTGTAGCTGTGTCAGCCCCAGGATATTGGAGAGACAAGGTGGGTGAGGTAATATTTTTTATTGGACCAACCTCTGTTGTTCAAGCTCAACAGCTTTTCTCTCTCACAAACAGAAGTTGGTCCAATAAAAGACATTACCTCTCCCGTCTTGTCTCTTTGATACCATTTCTAGGCAATACAACTGCAGCTGTTTAGGACACAAGAGGCAGGAATGCAGCTGTTGTATTTTACCAGTTAAAAGCTGCTCATGTCAGAAATGTTTATTTAAATACAGAAATATTGCAAGCAAAACACCTTATTGCCAGGCTGTTCATTTCTGCTTCATTTGCCACAGATGCTGGAGCAGAATTGCCCAATGATCTAGTTCACCAAGTAAGAAAACTGCATTTAAACAGCATTCCGTTTTATTCATGATTATAATTCAAGTGGATCTTCTCAGGGGAGAGAACTCTCAGAGAGGTTTTAATGTTGTGTTGTTTTAAGTAATAGGCCTGCATGCAATCAACCTGCCCATAGAGAAGATCTTTACCAGGAAAGGAGATGGACGCAAATCCAGCTGCTGGGGTGTTCAGAATCCGGGTTTGAATTTTATACCTTGGGCCCATCTCTCATTATGATAAGAATTCTCCTTTCACCTGGCCAATGGCAGGATTTACACAGTCTGTGCAGGGAGATTGTGCTCACTCCTTGCGAAGAAAGAGGGTGGTTTGTACATAGATGGTCTCCTGTTCACAGGACAATATGCAAGAACAGCAGTCCAAACCCATGTGGTCATTCAAGATTCTATTGTATACTTTTTTCAAGGATGGTGGTGTTATTTCTGCATTAACCCTGCCATCCAGGGCAAACTCCAGTTTAGATAATGCCTCTGTTTACTCTACATTCTGTCCCATCTGTTTAAATTGACAACAGTATTCGTTTTCATCCTCTTCTCTTAAGCTGTTGGGTGGCACTGCTATGGGGTGTTTAACAGCTACTCTGTTGTAAAGCAGAAGCAGCTGCATTTCTGTCATGGATGAAGTGACTCCAGTATAAGTGAAGGGTAGTAAGGGTACACTAATAAGTAGTTTGTAAAGGGTTAATAATATATCTTATCAGCATGTTACAGGTATGAGTAGTATGCACCTATAAGCACATTTGTAGAAGGTGTTATATATGGTTATAAGCAATTTATTGACCTGTTAGATTCTCTAACAATTGATCAACCATTTGTGACAGGTTTGGTCACAGAGACCCCCTTGGGACTGTCACCTGATGTGCTGAATTTACCTCTGAGCCTGTTTTCCCCTGATACAGTCCTTGTTAGTTCCAGCTCAGGTGGTAACTAGGGGATTTCTCATGATTGGTCCCCTTTGTTCTGTTCTACCCCCTTTTATATCTTTGGCACAAAGCAAGAATCCTTTGTCTCTCTCTGGGTTCCCACCCCTCCTTCTAAATAGAAAAGCACCAGGTTAAAGATGGATTCCCGTATCATGTGACATGGTCACATGTCCTGTGAGACCCTAAGCCTCCATTCTTTCTGGCCTGACTCACAGGAACACAGGAAGGCTTGCAAGTAAACAGAGCCATTACAGGTTTCAGAGTGGTAGCCATGTTAGTCTGTATCAGCAGAAACAATGAGGAGTCCTTGTGGCACCTTAGAGAGTAACAAATTTATTTGGGCATAAGCTTTCATGGGCTAGAACCCACTTCATCAGATGCACGAAGTGGGTTCTAGTCCACGAAAGCTTATATCCAAATAAATTTGTTAGTCTCTAAGGCACCACAAAGACTCCTCATTGTTAGAGCCATTATAGTCAATTGTCATAGTAAATGGGAGCCATCAAGATTCCAAGCCACCGTTAATGGCCCACACTTTGCGTAATTACAATAGGACCTCAGAGTTACGCTACATATTTCTAGTTTCAGATACAAGAATGATACACAAAAAGAAAAGGAGTACTTGTGGCACCTTAGAGACTAACAAATTTATTTGAGCTTAAGCTTTCGTGAGCTACAGCTCACTTCATCGGATGCATCGGATGCATGAAGTGAGCTGTAGCTCATGAAAGCTTATGCTCCAATAAATTTGTTAGTATCTAAGGTGCCACAAGTACTCCTTTTCTTTTTGCGAATACAGACTAACACGGCTGCTACTCTGAAAGAATGATACATTCATACCAATAGGATGAACATACTCAGTAGATTATAAACTTTGGAAGGATACTTTACAAGAGACCTTTTGCGTAAAGCATATTCCAGTTACATCATATTTACTCTCATAAACATATTTCCATAAAACATTATAGAGTGCAACGTCACACTATTTATTAAAATACTTACAATTTACTAATCCTTTATAAGCTATTTATAAATATACCATTAATACAAAGTGTGACCACATAAGGTTTTTAAAGGCCTTTGGGAGGCAAGACACCTTATATTGTAAGATTATATACTAGTGGGAATAATAAATGCATAGGGAACCATTGTAAGGTGTGTTTTGGTGATTGTGGAATTTCCCCTGGGCCTATTTGAGAAACATTTATTACAGAGTGTAAACACTGTGGAATAGCTGACAAAAATTGTCACCAAGCACCATTCAGATGCTGGGAAAGAGAGGAAAAGCATGGAAAGACAGACAAGTCCTGCTCAAAGAGACACAATAGGTAATGGTCTAGTACAAGCTTCACTTAGAAAGTTGTGCATTAAAAACATGTTGGACTATAAAGTCCATCAGTACGCTTTACCGGTGGGCCTATTGCAGGTCTGTATTCACTGTCCCCACGATACCGTGGTGTCATTCCTGGAATGTCTAAACTATAGTACTTCCCAGAATGATTCCTGAACACAAATACATAAGCCATTTCTAGCCTAGAGTTCAGAATTCACTCATTCGAGGGGCTGTAATTCTCAGAATGCTCTTGGCAACATACAATGCTATCGCTAAGTGCCACCTTCTCTATTTAAACAGCGGAAAGTGTAGCATCAATTATAGATATGAGGTGGAAGGCCCATTGTCTGAGCCATTTAAAACACTTGAGAATATATGGCTGGGCTGGGTGATGGACTGTATGACACATGACCTAATTTCCAGCTTTAAGCTCCACAATGCATTGATCATGTGAAATGCAGTAAAGTTTCCATCTCAGGGAGGGGATCCGCAGAAATTTTTGTGTGAGCCAGGCAGAGTTGAGCCTCCTCTAGGATGCTCAGTTCTTCGATCATTGTGCCTGACTGACTCCTATAGAAGTCAAGTCACACAAACAATTGTAAAGTTCAAGCAACTGATGGGATTCTGGAAGGATTTGGATCGTCAGCTCCTTCTCTTTGTTTGGAGAGGCATTCTGAGGAAATTAAACGCTGGGTCTGCAGGGGCGCTGGAGGAGTTGCTGGGTCACGCTGGATGTTGGGACGCTGAGTATTAAATTAATTGAGTATAAAACCAGTCAAAATTGTTTGAGTTTCAGGGATATCGCCTCAGAAAATGTTCTCTACATTTCCAGCTGGTTTCCAGTTGAGAAAAAAGGGAGTCCTATGGGACTTTACCTAAATTCAACAACTGGCCAGTCATGAGAGGACAATTGCACCCTTGTTCCCAGCGGAGAGAAACAGAACAGAAAAGTGATTAAATGAAGAGTGAAAGTCAGTGCTGTGATTAATGTAATTAATTTTTTAGATAAAGGAAATGCAGTGGATCTAATTTACCTAGATTTCAGTAAGGCGTTTGATACCGTGCCACATGGGGAATTATTAGTTAAATTGGAGAAGATGGGGATCAATATGAACATCAAAAGGTGGATAAGGAATTGGTTAAAGGGGAGACTGCAACGGGTCCTACTGAAAGGCGAACTATCAGGTTGGAGGGAGGTTACCAGTGGAGTTCCTCAGGGATCGGTTTTGGGATCAATCTTATTTAATCTTTTTATTACTGACCTTGGCACAAAAAGTGGGAGTGTGCTAATAAAGTTTGCAGATGATACAAAGCTGGGAGGTATTGCCAATTCGGAGAAGGATCGGGATATTATACAGGAGGATCTGGATTACCTTGTAAACTGGAGTAATAGTAATAGGATGAAATTTAATAGTGAGAAGTGTAAGGTTATGCATTTAGGGATTAATAACAAGAATTTTAGCTATAAGTTGGGGACGCATCAATTAGAAATAACGGAAGAGGAGAAGGACCTTGGAGTATTGGTTGATCATAGGATGACTATGAGCTGCCAATGTGATATGGCTGTGAAAAAAGCTAATGCGGTTTTTGGATGCATCAGGAGAGGCATTTCCAGTAGGGATAAGGAGGTTTTAGTACCGTTATACAAGGCACTGGTGAGACCTCACCTAGAATACTGTGTGCAGTTCTGGTCTCCCATGTTTAAAAAGGATGAATTCAAACTGGAGCAGGTACAGAGAAGGGCTACTAGGATGATCCGAGGAATGGAAAACTTGTCTTATGAAAGGAGACTTAAGGAGCTTGGCTTGTTTAGCTTAAGTAAAAGAAGGTTGAGGGGAGATATGATTGCTCTCTATAAATATATCAGAGGGATAAATACAGGAGAGGGAGAGGAATTATTTCAGCTCAGCACCAATGTGGACACAAGAACAAATGGGTATAAACTGGCCACCAGGAAGTTTAGACTTGAAATCAGACGAAGGTTTTTAACCATCAGAGGAGTGAAGTTTTGGAACAGCCTTCCAAGGGAAGCAGTGGGGGCAAAAGATCTATCTGGCTTTAAGATTCTACTCGATAAGTTTATGGAGGAGATGGTATGATGGGATAATGGGATTTTGGTAAGTAATTGATCTTTAAATATTCAGGGTAAATAGGCCAAATCCCCTGAGATGGGATATTAGATGGATGGGATCTGAGTTACTATAGAAAATTCTTTCCTGGGTATCTGGCTGGTGAATCTTGCCCATATGCTCAGGGTTTAGCTGATTGCCATATTTGGGGTCGGGAAGGAATTTTCCTCCAGGGCAGACTGGAGAGGCCCTGGAGGTTTTTCGCCTTCCTCTGTAGCATGGGGCATGGTTGACTTGAGGGAGGCTTCTCTGCTCCTTGAAGTCTTTGAACCATGATTTAAGGACTTCAATAGCTCAGACATGGGTGAGGTTTTTCATAGGAGTGGGTGGGTGAGATTCTGTGGCCTGCGCTGTGCAGGAGGTCGGACTAGATGATCAGAATGGTCCCTTCTGACCTTAGTATCTATGAATCTATGAATCTATGAATCTAATCTTTTTCCAAAAAGGACAAAACATATTGCACTAACGGCATTTTCATTTGATTGTAAATGGAGGGGGGAAGATGGCCCATAATACACTCCCTCTCTGTTGAGATGAGATGTGATTCAGATTTGGAAAATGTTTAGGGACCCCTGTTCTTCTCCTAATTGAATGGGCATAGTGAGTGGCATAGTTAATTCCTAAACGCCTGTGTATGGCGTCTTCTTTTATAAAATGTCAAGTTGTTTGAACAATCCAAAATGTGAATACAGCGGCAAAGGATGGTTTGGTGGCTGAGGCACTGTTCTGGAAATCAGAAGATCTTGATTTAGTTCCTTGCTCTGCCACAGACTTCTTGTGTCACCCCAGGCAAGTCTCTTAAACTTTGTGTGCCTCAGTTCCCCATCTGTAAAATGGGAATAATTACACTGCCTTTCTCCCACAGTTTTCTGTACTTGTCTATTTACAGTGTAAAATCACTGGAGAAGGGAAATTTTGTATGTGCTTCTTTAGCGCCTCGCACAGTGAGTCAGCCTCTATTTTGGGATTAGAAATTTTAGGTGCTGCCATAATAAAAACAATAGAGAATAATATCTACAGTTTGTTGAGATCTGACACATCAAAGAATCTAGCAGATAAAGCTGAAAAAAATTTGGCCTGATCCATGTACATCCAAAAAGAGAGGAGATATCCCTAGAGAAAAGAGTATTAGACGTGATCCAGATCCTACTGTGGTAAATGGCAAAAGTTGCATGGGCTTCGCTGACTGTAGGACAAGACCCACTGTGAAAGGAGTATACAGGAGAATGTCAATAAAACATGGTGTTGAGGAGTGAGAAGGCCACATGCATGTGGTGTGCAGGTTGCAAGGCAGCGACCCATTTGCTCTCTCCTTGACAAAGGTTGCCACTGAGTGGCACTATAAAGTGTATGCTCTATTGGGTGCATTGTGTTCTTTCCTGGGGACTATTCCCTTTTCTGGCAATGAGATCTGACCCTTCTGTGGATAGCAAATAGCAAACATTGGTGGTACAGAGTTCATAGCAGCTGTAGCCAATCTCCCCTAATTTACAGCATGACTTTCTTAGTTAAGAGCCTCCTCTGATGCACTGTGTAAGGTCATGTTAGAGAAGAAATGGGAGTGGGTGCGTGCCTGCTATGCTCCAGCTAGCAGCAGCCCCATGTAATTCCCACAAAGTAAATTCAATGAGTTTAGAATAAATTCCCCATTCGCCTTTGAAAGGGGAAATAGCTGCTCACTCTATTAAGGTGGTACAGGTTGGAATGTATCTCAGGGTGGAAGTTGTGTATACAGATGACTGGGACAACAGGGTTTACACACACACACACAAGTGGCCTGATTATAGCACTGTGAAGACAAACAAGCAAATTGCTTCCTAAAAGCAGTTTATTATCCTTTTGATCTCTCAGGCTTTCTATCAGCATTTCCCATCAATTTCTTAAGCGCCAAATGTATTCATAGGCATGCAGCACATGAAATAACTGATCCCATTCATCTCCACAAGAAAGGTCTTTTCTTCCATAAGGTTCATGCAGCTCAGATGAACATACATGCTAGCGTAGGCATGGCCTAAGTCAGTGGCAGCCCAAGAGCTGAATTTTAGGTGCAGGACTGAAACCTAGTGTAAATGCCAGTAGGTCCATTAGTGGAGCCCTTTGTGCCCTCCAGTTCTCCAATGTGTCTGCTAGACTGTTCAATGAAATGCAGGAAAGGGACCGTCCTTACTTGTGGCTTAAGAATCCTACATGTTACGCAGTTTGGAACATTAGAACAGCTGCCTCGGGTGGATACTTTGTTCGGAAGACGAAAGAGTTCCACTGACAAATTAACAACTTCTAAATGGCACATCACAGAAGTGAGATGAAGGTAAATGTATTAGCCTTTCATTTTGTTGTCTCATTTTCCTGAGTAGAAGAGAGTCCCAGGTGCCTCAGTGCAGAACATTCACAGATCTCAATTCTCTTTCATCAACTGAGTGGAACTGTTTTAATTACTGATTTGCCAGGTTTCAAGAAGCCATAAACGAAATGACGATCCCCTTTAGGCTCATCCTAATTTTGCACCTCTCCTAATGGCTTCTCTCTGAATACCTCAAAGCACAGTTCAAGCATTAATTATTGAGGCCTGAGAAATTAAACCATGCTGAAATAGGTATAATCCCCACTTTCCATCCATTTATAAATGCCTAACATACCAGATCCTGAGTGTCAGGTCATCAGTAAGGAGCTAATAGGAAGCGGAGGTTTCTCCATCCCTTTATGTCTTCAAATCAGAACTGGACGCCTTTCTGGAAAATAAGATTTGGCCAAACACAAGTTATCAGGCTCAATATAGAAATAATTGGATTAAATTTTATGGCTTGTGTCACACAGGAGGTCAGACTAGATGATTTGATAGTCACTTCTGCCCTTAAACTCTATGAAACAATGAAAATTTTCCAAAAATTTCTTACAATAGCAGGTCAATGCCTATGATTTGTGAATTATTCCTACTTTAAATGAGTCATTATTGTGAGAGTCAACCTTTAAAGCAGACTGAGGTTATTTCTACACTACCGCGGTAAGTTGACCTAAGTTATGCAACTCCAGCTATGTGAATAACATAGCTGGGGTCGACGTAGCTTAGGTCGACTTACTGCAGTGTCTACAATGTGTTGGGTAGATGAGACACTCTCCCGTCAAATTACCTTACTCCTCTCATTCCTGATAGAGTACCAGGGTTGATCGGAGAGCACCCTGCCATCGATTTAGCGGTCCTTCATTTGACCCACTAAATTGACCCCCAGTGCATCGATCCTGGAGTATTGATCTGGCAGTAGTGTAGACATAGCCTTAGAGTTCTGGCTTTCCATGATGTGAAGCTCCCCAAGCCCTAAATGCTCTGACTATTAATAATAGTCAACGGTGATCATGTGATTGTCTGGAAATCAGGGCTCCTGGAGTCTATTCCTGTTCCAATCATTGTCTTTCTGTGTAACCTTGCATAAGTCATTTAACCTCTGTGACTCATCTTAAGTTTGTGGTGTAATTTAATTAATCTTGGCAAAGCACTTTGACATTTTTGTAAATAAAGCATTAGACAGTGATCACCTTTAAAACTATAGCAAATGCTTTAGGTAAATAAAATGGAATAAATATGGTAATTGATATTGCAATTTTAGCTTTGAATTGCATGCAGATACATTCAAGAATATCTTTTTTAAAAAAATTGTTTTCTGTCTATGAGTTCCATGTCTGCAGTGATTTGGGAGAAATATATATTTAAAAATGGTAAACACTAAAGGTTTCCATGCAGAAGTTCCCACTGGAGACCTATCCTTTAAATGTCTAGATCAAATGCAACCTTCAATTAAACCAAAGCTCATTCATTGTGTTTGAGCCACCTTTCACTCATGAAAACTGATCCTGCAGACAGCCCTAAAAGGTTGTTCAAAAATTTACAAACTGACATGAAACCACAGAATATTATTTCCATTGCTTGTGGGGAATCAAACCATATAATTGCAGGCATAACTCCATAGTGTTTCACGGGCAAATTTTTCCAGCACAACCAGATGTTACCACGCTCGATCCTTTGCAGTGATATAGCAATGTTTAAGGATATATCAACATTACTTATAGCTTGCAAAGTTCTACAACAAAATGTATTTAGTATGTGTATTATAATAGCTCCTACAGGCCACAACCAAGACTAGGGCCTTGTTGTCCTAGGCACTGTACAAACACAGAGTAAGAGACAGTACCTGCTCCAAAAACCTTATCTAAATAGATAAGACAGACAAAATGATAGGAGGAGAAGCAGAGGCATGGAGAGGCAAAGGGACAGATTTTTTAAGTTATTTAGATGCTTAAAGATACAGATAGCTGCCTAACTCCCATTGATATCAGTGCTTTCATGCTTATTCAAATTAGGAACAGAAATAATGCCACTGACCAATCAAAACTAAGCTACATCATTAAAATATTGAACATTGCTGTCTGATGCTTAGAATAAAAATACAGAAGAATTGTCCTCGAAAAATCTCAAGTACCAAATAAATTGAGGAAATTGTGTTCTGCTAAGTGATATTTCATCAGCAGAAAAACTGGCTAAAACCACTGGACATATAATATACTGGAAATCATTCACTCTACTCTAGTACAGAAGAATGTAGGAGAATTCCCAGCCCACCCAAATATTACACTATCCCACTACTACGCACAGCCTGCACTACAGAAATATTTTCCAAATGATCCCCGAACAAAGAGCTTACATATTTCAGCTCAGTTAATCAAACAGTTATGATCTGTGGTTTCCTTTTTAGTAGTAAAGCTAACCGGCTGTCAAGTCTTTATAATAAAGGTTTAAGATGAATGGGTGGATGTAAATCTCTGCTAATTTGATTTAATGTCTGCTGCATGCAGCATGCTTAAAGGCACAGGCAGGCTTCCCCCGACTCTAGAAAGAGGGAGGGGAAACTGGAACACATTAATTCAGGTGGCATACCTGTTTAAGGCCCAAAAAAACCCTCATTCCAGATCAAGCAGTGTATTCAGCAAAACTGTTTTATTTGGATATATAACCAAAATGCATCAGCAAGTGATTTAAATGTCTCAGATGATGAACTTTTAGTGCGTGGGTAACACCATGAGGGAAGCCTATTCTGCTCTTACCTATGCTTGTTACCTATATTGTAGATAACAAAAGAAGTTATTTCTCTCCAGGGTTATCAGGCTGGTGTTTTTTCATGGGCAATTAATTCATTGTGAATATGAAAAAGCTTTTGTTGTTATGTGATCCTTTAGGCGTTCCAGCAATTGCTTAGTACCTTGTATATGTCTCGTTAGCATATTCCAGTTTTAATGGATACTCCTTTTTGGTTAGCGTGATTTGTCAGTGACCAGTATTTTTACTTTAATTAAAAAAAACCAATCCCCGCACGTCTTTATGTAAATGACAGTCCCCAGTACTGGTTCTGCCTGCAGTTGTCATGTTCATTATTCATCTACAAAATGAATGCTCACAAGCTGTCTGCTAGGAAAGCATTCACAGCGATCATGTAAGCCCTGGCTGGAATGATTTAGTTGGGGATTGGTCCTGCTTTGAGCAGGGGGTTGGACTAGATGACCTCCTGAGCTCCCTTCCAACCCTGATATTCTATGATTCTATGAATTAGCACATGCCTTAATGTGAATTGTGCCGATTTCCTCAATAAATAATGAGTCCTAAAAAAAGGTTTTTTTGGGGCAGCCCAGCTAGATGATATTTCAATAAATTTTGGATGGAAAATAATGAAAATGTGCTCAAAGTACAGGGGGGCATAATCACGAGCCAGCTCCACCCAACTATGGGAAACAAGCTGGGCTGCTCATAAATCCATTTATATTAAGTTACTTTGCCCAGCGAATAAAAGATTGAATTGCTTGAATACCTGCCTTGTCCGGGGAGATGAAAGAAAGAGGCAACACCATTTATTGCATCAGCTGAGGTCACTGAAGGAGATGAACGTGAATAGCTGTCCTCAGTCTGTAGTTCACCCACAGAACAATGGTTCGTAACATACCTAGGGATAGGGTGGCTTTGAATTTTGTAGCCACCCTACCTATTGGTTTAGCAAATTTGTAGTTTTAAAGACCTGATCCCACCTGGAGACATTCTACACTTTTGTCTTGGATTCAGCATACAGTTCACTCGAATGGAAAGTACACTGTGCAAGGAATAGGGTAACTGGGTCTTGAGTGATTTTGGTTTTGTTTCTTGTTTCTCAATTGTACTATGTGAAGATGTGTGTTTCAATCCTGGCTGAGTGTGTTTACTACACCCATTGATGGTTTCATTGATGGGATGCAAAAAGAAAAGGAGGACTTGTGGCACCTTAGAGACTAACAAATTTATTTGAGCATAAGCTTTTGTGAGCTACATCCGATGAAGTGAGCTATAGCTCACGAAAGCTGATGCTCAAATAAATTTGTTAGTCTCTAAGGTGCCACAAGCACTCCTTTTCTTTTTGCGAATACAGACTAACATGGCTGCTACTCTGAAACCTGTCATTGATGGGATGGAAACTTCTGATAGCGGAGTGAGATCTAATTTCAGCTGTGCCTGCATTAAGGTTGGCTAGCATTTACTTTTCTTTATTTATTCTAATCATTTCCTACCCCGCTTTTAAATGTGTATGGCATAAAGTCTCAGCAGAAGTTATTAAACTCAGATGTATCCCCTGGTATATTATTACATGGCAAAATATTGAACCATGTGTGTCATTGATTAAGCAATCTTCTATATAGTTAGATGTAGAGTGAAAGGTATCAATACTGATGCCTATTGACTGTTACCAACAAATATCCAAATGTGAATAGCTGATACAACAAAGCTATGAAGGTCTGTGTTTATTGAGAGGTAGTGAAGGAATCTGGTTTATTCTCTCATTTGATACTGTTTTATGTGTTTGTATACTGTACATTTAAATATACAGGATACAATTGAGCAATTCCCTGGAGTTACTGTGCAGACCCCCTCTGCATATTTCCAAACCTATAAAATAGGCTAATGCTTTCTATATTATAGGGGAGAGAAAAAAGGGGGTGGGAGTGGGGTGCAAACTTCTGTTGGTGAAAACTGCAAGCTTTCAAGCTACACAGATTTCAGAGTAGCAGCCGTGTTAGTCTGTATTCGCAAAAAGAAAAGGAGTACTTGTGGCACCTTAGAGACTAACAAATTTATTTGAGAATAAGCTTTCGTGAGCTACAGCTCACTTCATCGGATGCATCGGAAGAGCTACACAGAGCTCTTCTTCAAGTCTGGGAAAGGTGACCAGGGTGTCATGACTAAATACAAAGTAGAATAGTTTGTTAAGCATAATGAGTTATCATATGTTGCAAGACACCCTTCAAAACAAAGTGGGCAATTAACACCTCTCCAGTTATGGGACAAAAGAGAGTTAACGGGTTGCAGATTGTTGTAATGAGACATAAAACCAGTGGCTCTATTCAGTCCATGATTTTCAGAGGCTAGCAAAGCTGAGTTTAAACTCCCCAGCTTGTCGTTTGAAGGTGTTGTGCAGGTTTCCTTTGAGGATGAGGACAGAGAGGTCAGATATGGAGAGATTGTTTTGTGAAAAGTGTTCACCCACGAGTGTTATGGTGTTTATAGCATTTTGCTGTGTGAGTTTATTCGAAAGCATAGTGACTGTCTAGTTTCACCCACATCGTTGTTAGGGTATTTGGTTACACTAGATGAGGTACATGGCATGTGTAGGACCTATGGATCTTGAAAGGTTTATTGTGAGGGGTATTGATCATCATAGCAGCGGAGATGTGGCTGCAGGTTTTGCATCTATTCTGGCAGGGACTGGTGCTGCTTTAAGTGAGTGTGTCCTGATTTGTAGAGATCTTGTTTCTGATGATGAACTGGGAGAAGCTGGATGGAGAGGTTGTTTGAAGCCTAGAAGAGGAGGTTTGGGAAAGATTTCTTTCAGGATGTAGCCCCCAATCAAGTCTGGCTTTCAACTGTTTGATGATACCCTGTCCAGGTTCCAGAGTGGGATGGTAGATGACAACTAGCAGTGTGCAGTCAGGTTATTTATCATTATTGTTTCACACAAGTGTGAATGACAGAAAACCTTTGGGCTTGTTTTTCTTAGGCTTCTTGGTGGAAGAATAGACCTTTGTTTTCCTTGTTCCCAGTGCCTTTTAGAGTCACTAAGCCAAAATGCCCCTTCCTTGACATTTCTCTTGTAAATTTGCTGCCTGCCTCAGCTTGTTATTATCTCCCTGAAGCTCAAAAAGTATTATAGTTTGCATTAAACCTGCACAAAACAATTAACATGCAATATTGGGATTACAGTCTGCCACGTTCTCAAAGCTTTTACAGCCAGAGACATGACAAAGCTCAAATTTGCTTTAATCTGCACTTTGTGCCTTTGCGATGTCAAGTTGTTAAAATGCCTCATCATTGCCCAAAGTCACTTAACTGAGAAAACTTGGCACTTCTGGTGCTGGATATTTAAGCTGAAATAATTGCTAATAATTATCTTGCGAGGTACACGTTGCCAGTGTTTTTTGTACTGTTGGACTGGGGTGAGGTTACTGTTTTGTTTTTTCAGTGAGGATTTGTTTTTTGCATGATACCAAAAACACTGGAGGAAGGTTCCATGATTAGAGGTCCTGTCACTGTTGTCTTGGCCTCTGTAAAAGTGCCATGTGGGGCTATTGCTCCAACAGAAGAATTCAGTAAAGTGCTTATGCTTACAAAGCAAACAATTGTGGAGGCTCTTGCTGGAGCTGTTTTGTTGTGGGTTGTTTTTTGGGGGGAGGGGTTAATTTTTATTATGTACATTTTGTTCCCTACACAACAGAATGGAGACTTACATATTCAGAATTAATCAACTGGAAAACCGTTGATTTAGCATTAAAACATTAAAATCCCAAGTTGGCTTAGATACATTGATCAACTGTCATTTATATATTGTACATATAATTGTTACATTATAGTCTTCCAGTCACTGTATTTTGGCCATTATTTTCAATTCCGACATCTTGTGTGAAATGGGATGGCAGTGGTGTGATCCTCTCCAGAATTGCTGGGGATCAAGATTCTTGCTGGGGAATATAGCCTTGGCAGTCAGCAAAGTCTATAAATGACCATGCTGCAACTGTGAGAACTCCAGGGTAGTTCAGAAAAATCAGGCAGCAATACAGGGGAGGAGACTGGCCCTCCGAAAATCTAAGTTCAGTTCTCTTTTCTGACATAGATTTCCTGGGTGAGTCATTTAGTCTTTCTCTGTAGCTCAGATAATCATGCTTCCTTACTTCATAAGGCTGTTGTGAGAATTAATGCATTGAAGATTGTGAGGCACTCCGATACTAAAGTAATGTGGGTCACCTACCTTAAACAGAATGGCATAATGTTGTTTCCTGGAACTTTTGTGTATGTTTTATAATGCCTGGGACTAGTCAGGAGAAGAGAAATTTTCTCTCTCTTTACAGGTTCTTTTTATACTGTGGCCATCGTGATAGTACCTTGGTATCTCCTGAAAGCAGCAGTTTTTTTCCCCTTTGATGTTCTATACGTAAGCTAGCCACTAATGGAGGACAGAGAGCCATACTGTGTTTAGTGTGGGTTTGTCACGGGGTGTATGGAGCCCACACTGGCACAGCAAGCAAGGGCTCAATGCAGATACTTGGCAGCCTCACAGCAGCTGGGAGAATAAAAGAGCTGGGAAGCAAAGGGGTGGGGTAGATGTCAGAGGAGCAAGCAGGCTGGAAAAGGGAATCCCTGCCAGCAAGCTGCTTAGAAGCCACTCAGAGACAGCACCCTGAGAAGGGACAACCAGATCAAGAGGCTGAAAAGCCTACAGAAACCAGAGGTAGGCGGGTGCTCAGGGCCCAGCCAGAGTCGTTGAGTCCTGATTCTGCCTGGCTGACTTAAGGGGCCTGATCGGGAACCCCAGGGAGTGGGCAGGCCTGGGTTCCCCTACCAGCCCCCTGAGAGACTTAAGAACTTGAGAGGGTTTCCAGGCCCCCGGGAAACAGGACCAGCTGACCCTGCTAGGAATAAGGGGGAAACCCACACACGCCAGTGGGACTCAGACAAGAGGGATTGACTGACCACCCCACCAGATGGAGTCATCTCTGCTGCAAGACTGCCTGGCCAGAAGGGGTGCTATGGCATCGACACACCAGCCTACAGGATCACACAAGTGTGAAAGATAGAGCAGTCAACATTTTTAATTAAAAAACATATATATTTTTATGCCGTGAAAACTGGCCCTTTTAAAACAAGGAGCTTTTTAGGCAAGTTTCTACTTTATTTTAAATTTTCTATTCGTGGTTGACACTGGACATTTGAATAGTTTGACTTTTGGGGGGAGTTCCCTCTTTCTCTTTTTTTATTCCTCCTTTTTGGCCACCGAATGAAGTTGAATGAATAATTTCTAGGGGCGAAGGTTGTTTTATCACTGTTTTCTTTTCTTTTGCCTTTCTGTAATATTTCAAAACGTCCACAACTTTGAAAAGTAGCAGATACGGCAAAGAAAGAGGAAACCATGACTGTTCCATCTAATTTTTCAATAGTCACATACGTTCTTGAAAAGCTACAGAGCAGCTAAAAGAATAAAGGGGGGGGGGGAATGAGTGGAAAGAAGAAAAAACAAAATTTTGAAGTACTGACATATTTGAAATTTCATAAAAATGTTTCACGGAAAACTTCAAAATAGTTATTCCAGTGAAGGATTAAAATTTCTTTTGAAACATTGAAATGTTTCATGGACCTTATAAAACCGTTTCCATTTTCCAGCCAGCAACACAGAGGCAAAATCATGAAGGTTTTTGTCTGGGAAGCTGGTGCTAACAGTGCTTCACATAGCTTCCTCCTCTGACTGTGAGAAGTGATGACTAAAGTCACTTCAGGATAAGAGTTTACAGCAGAGTGAAAACAAACCCTCTGACCTAGAATCCCCTGCTACCAAGGCACATATAACAGATGCACCTGGGAGATGATTATACAACAGGTCAGGTACATATGTCAATTGAATTGCTGTCAAACTGATTTTAAAAAAAGGCAAAAAGTTTGAAAGAAAGAACTGAGGCTTGCTAGCTGGGTTCTTCATTGCACTCTAGGTGGAGGGAATAGCCACTACAGCTAATTGAGGCTCTGTTGAAGATGGACAGGAACTGAAGTGAAGGCTCCTGACAGTCAAGAGGGTCACCAAGCTCTGCACTCATGCACTTACAATAGCCAAAAAGTGCTCCCTGTCTATGATCAATTATGCTTTATTTTTAGAGCGAGGGAGTGATAACCCCCTGACAAGTCTCATCTTCCCTTCATCCCTCACGGGTAGCTGCAGGACCAAACAATACCCTTCTGCTTGCCAGGCTCCCATCCTTCCAGTTTAGAAGGGGGTCTCCCTGGGCTTTGTCACGTGCCATTTATAATACGTTGAGTCCTAAATTCAATAAACAGGGAGATGGCAAGCTTGGCAGCGGAGGTTAGCATAACTGCCTTGCCTCAATAAAGACCTGACCCAAAGCTCTCTGAAGTCAGTGAGTAAGCAATTAAAGGCCTCTGTCAGGTGACTCCGGTGCACAGGGCTTGGGCTGTGGGGCTATATAACTGTGGTGTAGACATTTGGGGAACCTGTGAAGGGGAGGGTCCCAAAGCTCCAGCCTGAGCTCGAATGTCTACAATGCAATTTTACCAGCCACGGGTGTTTAACTGCTGTGTTGGACATTCCCTGAGAATCTTCCTGTTAACTTCACTGGGCTGTGTTTCAAGTTGTAAAGGACAGATTTTTAAAGTTATTTGGGCTCTAAAAAATGCAGATAGGCATGTGCCTAAGTGCCCAACTCCCAATGAAAACTGAAAATCCATCTGAATTTCGAAGAGGTCTGCTAAGAAAAGTTCTTCCCAAATATCCATGTTCAACAAGCAGTGGATGCTGTAGCTTCTAGAATGGAAGAGTTCAGCTACACCAGGCAGCCAGTTGTAAGCGAATGCTGTGAACTACATTGTGCTAACAAAGGACCTATATCTTCCATTCAACTTATTACTGTTTGCTAATGAGCAAGGTTGTGCCAATGCAAGACATGAAAGAAGATAGGATTATTGTCCCAAAGAGTCCAAATAGTGCTAATTCTCCTAAGTGTCACTTCATTGACCAGATCCTCACATGGTGTAAATCAGTATAGTTGAAGTGAATGGAGCAATGCTGACTTACACCATTTGAGGACCTGGTTCCATGGACTTATTTCTGATTTACACCAGTGTCAGAGGAGAATCAAGCCTTGAGTAATTTCTTGTCATTAATCGCTCACCTCTTTCATTAAAAGTTGTTAAGCGAGAAAACATGTTCCCACCCCTAATAGCTGGTAGAGTGCTGAAAAAGCCAGTCTTCTGCAATTTCTAGAAGGTTTAAAAAAACCATGTTCTGGTAAATTCTGCTTTCTGACTGTAATTAGACATGTTAAGATAGTTTTGATAAAGCACTTTACAGTGCACCCTAAAGTAGTTATTTTAACCATCCATAAATGCCAAGGCACAATATAAATAACTGTGCTTGCGAAAGATTTACATTTTTATACCGTTTGTGCCAGACACTGTGTTTTCCAGTTATTGACATTGTGGGAAAACTGTCTTCAGTGGCCAATGCAAAGCTGACACACATTAAAGAGAGTGACAGTTTCCGTGGAGGAATTGTGCGGTAGGTCAGGCAAGCACTTGGAATATTTTAATGAACAGATTTTCTCTCCCCAAAAGTATGTGTTTATAACAGAGCGTGCACACAGGGAATATAAGAGAAAATATACTGCACTGAGGGAAAATAAAACTATCTACGGGGAAGCAGTATTGTATAGTGATTAAAGCAGGGGACTGGGTGCTAGGACAGAGGGCGATTACCATTTCTCACACAGCTCTAGCTGACTTCGCTTTCATATGGCCGTCTCTGCCAGTCAGAGCTACCAGAAGGCATCCCTGGCATAGCTCCAAAGCTGAGGTAACTGTACAGCCCAGTAGGTGTCTCTGTGAATTCCCTTTTAACGTGCTGGGGATAAGGAAGCTTTCTGCGGCCAGCTCTTTTTGTAAGTGTGTTTGGTGCCAGCCGAGGCAGAGCGAGAGCTCACAGAAATCCACCTCAGCGCAGCAGGGTGTGTTTTCAATGTCCCTTTTCTTCCTAGAGCTCTATCCCTCCAGCTCTCACTTCAAAGAGTGAAGGAGCTGGGGCTCGTCAACATGGAATTCCTTTCTCCTAACGATTCCTTGAAAATTCTCCCACTCAAAATAAAATTAAGATACGGCAGGACCAAGTCCTCAGCTAGTGTAAACTGACTTCCATGCTACTTTGACTTGCATCAACTGAGGAGCACGCCAGCCTTCATCTGGATTGCTTGGGGGTCTGCTTATTTTATTTGGGTGTATAGCGCTTATCATCATGGAAGCTAATTGACCTAAATTAACGGAAAATATTCTGCATGTGTCACAATTAGTTGCATGCACCAGCTTATATATTATACCTCCTGGGAAATGCATGAGCACCTAACTCTATACACAGAGGGGCTGGATTAGCTATCGGTCACTTCTACCACTGGTTATGTGTGCATTGTCACTTGGAAAGCATCTTGTCACTGCTTATCCATCACTGAGGTGCTTTCAATACCCGAATAATTAATAGTTAGTCATTAAGTGTGAAATCAGCCAGATTAATGAGCTCCCAAAATTGGTACTGACCATTTAAAATATATTGACTAAGGTACTGTTTGTGGGCTGGATCCTGATAGATGCTGACTGCCTTCTTAAAGCTGCTGGTCAGATGCCATTGACTTCTGCAGCTCTTGGGTTCAGCATTTGGGGTGGATCAGAGCCAAAATTTCAAGCCAGCTCTCTTAGATGCTGGAATTGCTGGTCTGCAAATGCTCTGTGGCAATGTTAAGTTACTCTCAAAACTAACTGTTCAAGACCATGACCCAAAATAGAAAGACTCCATTTAACTTCAGTGGACTCTGGATCAGGTGCCAATTTCATGGAAAAAGAATATGAATGGATCAAGAAATTATACTGTTATTTTACACACATTGATGGGCTTCGGTCCATCTAGTAGCTTTGTGACTTGGTCTAGACTCATCTCAGGGACCTTGCCTCTTCCCATTTCTCTTTCTATCCTTTCAGCTAATCTAACAGGTGGCTCTTCTTTGTCCCTTCACGTGGTCCCTTGTCCATTTTAGCACAAGAGCCTTCTCCTCTGCAACTCCTATCATCATCTCACCAGGTCATTTACTTGCCCATCTCTTTTTATGTCTCCTTTTGCCAATTTATTCCCCTCTGTAGTGCTCCATCGCTCTCCAGTGGGAGGGAGGCCACTCTGCCTTGTTGTCTTGGAGTTTTGTCCTCGGCCTCTGATCACACCGGTGTGTCTGAGCTGTAAGCAGGCTCGAGCTCTGAGCCCGTCTGACAGAGGCAAACATACAACAACAGTCTTGGGCCCTTTTCCCCACTCCTGGATGGGGTAGCGCCCTGCAGAGTCTCTAGCTCACAGCCCCGCAATAGGGCTGGCAGCAATTAACAGTCTAGGGCCCTAGTCCTCGGGCAGGCTGGGCTGGTCGCAGGCTGTAGCCTAAGCCTCCCGGCAGAGGCAGTCAGCAGATACGCCGAGTCAATAAGCCTTAACCCTTTGGGCAGGCAAAGCAGGGAGCAGGCTTTGTCCTGGGCTTGTGGATGCAGGCAGCCAACAAACACACACAGTCTTGGGGTTCAGCTAAGGAGCACCCACATAGTCTAGGGGTTCAGGTAAGGAGCTTGCGCAACTGGTAGGCAGTCTAGGGTGCTAGCAGGAGGGTTCACTGAGCACAGGCCTCCTGGCCTCAAGTGGGGAGTTGGCCACCCTGGGGTTGGGGTGGCAGGGGAGACGCAGCCCAGCCCTGCTCCACTGCATCCCAGCCCGGGGCCCTAACAGCAGAGGGGTCTGCCACTGGGTTGGAGGGGATGCAGCCACAACATGCCAACCTAGAAGCGATCACCCCTGTAACCAGCCAGTTGTCGACTGCCATTGGGCTACTTCCTACCTCCTCAGGGTTCGGTTCCTCTTGCTTCCACAGGTCCTCGGTGTACACAGTCGACGCTAATCCCAGCAACGCCTCATCTGGATCTGTCTCCTCCGATGGCAGGGTGCAGCAGAGCATAGATTCAGCTCCTAGGCACTGCAGCAGGCAGAGGCATTCATCTCCTCTGCTGACTCCTGCCCATCTGAGCTGCAGGACCCTCCCTTTATACTTCCTGCCCTGCCCTGGTACTTCCGGCCAGGGGGGAGAGGTGGGTTCGGCTCCACCCACCAAGAGGAGAGTAGTGCTCCCTCCCTCTCCAGACTGGAGGGAGGCCACTTGGCCTCACTACACTCTCTCTAATATTTAGCTTTGTTCAGCTAAATAAGGCATTTTGGGATGCAGTTGGACTGCAAGGGAGCAGCTGACATGAGTAAAGTGAAACACATTTATATGAGTTTGCAGGTTCAGGGCCTAAAGCTGTAGGATGGCATTTTCGAAGCCCTCTGAGATATAGCTCCCTAGTTCCCATGAGAAATATAGGGGAATTGGGTATTTAAATCACCTTGGTAAGATGGAAAATCCCACCCCTATTGTCTCATTCATCCTATAAAGATCTTTTCCCTACCTCCATTGCAAGATTTATGAATTTTATTATTTATTATCAGGGACACCAATATTGAAAAAAACGTAAATCTGTTTGCAACTCATAATACCAGTGTGGGTCTCTGGCCCTGTTTAATAGCTAGACCACATCAGAAGTTTTGTGAATTTACTGTTAGGAACCTGGTTCATTAGTTCAGGCAATAGTGGTTCATGCTTTTAGCTCCTGTGGCCCCAGGGTCAATCCCTGCAAATGATCCTTTTATAATTATTTAAGGGAAGTTTTTAAAATCACTTTTTAAAAAGTAAATCATTTCAAGAAGACATGGCTTGCGTCATTTGAAATGGAAAATACAGCATATGAAACAGCTAATTCCATTCACGGACTGAGATTTCACCACAATGCCATGTGTTTTTAATTAATTGTCACAGTTATAGAATGCTTTGATCAAAATACTGAATTTTGTTGTCAATATTATAATGACCTACTACAAGTAATATTAAAACATTCCAGCTTCTAACATAGGACATGGAGTGAGACAAATTAACAAAGAATTAGCTTCAATGTCCATACCCATGGTATCGCTCATCAGCGTATACTATATATTAGGGGTGTCAAGCGATTAAAAAAATGAATCGCAATTAATCACACTGTTAAACAATAAAAGAATACCATTTATTTAAATATTTTTGGATGTTTTCTACATTTTCAAATATATTGATTTCAATTACAACTCAGAATATAAATATTTGCACTGTAAAAATAAAAGAAATAATATTTTTCAATTCACTTAATACGAGTACTGTAGTGCAATCTCTTTTTCATGAAAGTTGAATTTACAAATGTAGAAAAATAACTGCATTCTAGAATAAAATAATGTAAAACTTTAGAGCCTACAAGTCCACTCAGTCCTACTTCTTGTTCAGCCAATTGTTCAGACAAACAAGTTTGTTTACATTTGCAGAAGCTAATGCTGCCTGCTTCTTATTTACAATGTAACCTGAAAATGAGAACAGGGGTTTGCATGGCACTGTTATTGCCGGGGCCACAAGATATTTACCTGCCAGATGTGCTAAATATTTATATGTCCCTTCATGCTTAACAACCATTTCAGAGGACATGCATCCATGTTGATGATAGGTTCTGCTAGATAAAGATCCAAAGCAGCACAGACTGACGCATGTTCATTTTCATTATCTGAGTCAGAGGCCACCCACAGAAGGTTGATTTTCTTTTTTGGTGGTTTGGGTTCTGTAATTTCTGCATCAGAGTGTTGCTCTTTTAAGACTTCTGAAAGCATGCTCCACACCTCATCCCTCTCAGATTTTGGAAGGCACTTCAGATTCTTAAACCTTGGGTTGAGTGCTGTAGCTATCTTTAGAAATCTCACATTGGTAACTTGTTTGCGTGTTGTCAAATCTGCAGTGACAGTGTTCATAAATCAAACAACATATGCTGGGTCATCATCCGAGACTGCTATAACATGAAATATATGGCAGAATGTGGGTAAAACAGAGCAGGGGACATACAATTCTCCCCCAAGAAGTTCAGACACAAATTTAATTAATGCATTATTTTTTTACGACTGTCATCAGCATGGAAGCATGTCCTCTGGAATGGTGGCTGAAGCATATAGGGGCATATGAATGTTTAGCATATCTAACAAGTAAATACCTTGGAATGCTGGCTACAAAAGTGCCATGCAAATGCCTGTTCTCACTTTCTAGTGACATTGTCATTAAAAAGAGGGCGGAAGTATCTCCAGTAAATGTAAGCAAACTTGTTTGTCTTAGCGATTGGCTGAATAAGAAGTAGGACTGAGTGGACTTGTAGGCTCTGAAGTTTTACATTGTTTTAGTTTTGAGTGCAGTTATGTAACAAAAAAAATCTACATTTGTAAGTTGCACTTTCACGACAAAGAGCTTGCACTACAGCACTTGTATGAGGTGAATTGAAAAATACTGTTTCTTCTATTTGTAATAAAAAATAATAGACACTGATTTCAGTTACAACACTGAATACAATATATATGAAAGTGTAGAAAAACATCCAAAATTAGTGCATTTCAAATGGTATTCTATTGTTTAACAGTGCGATTAAAACGGCGATTAATCGTGATTAATTTTTTTGAGTTAATCGCGTGAGTTAACTGCGATTAATCGACAGCCTGAATATATATTTAGGGTACCCATACATCCCTTTTTAGCTGGGACAATCTCTTTTTTAAGCCCTGTCCCAGCTGTCCTGACTTTCGGCAAAATTGTGCATTTTTCCCTTTTGCTCTCGCCGATTTGATCAGTTGGCAAAAGCAAACGGGACAAATGCCCACTTTTGTCAAAAAAAAAGGGGTGCAGTGTGGAGGAATGAATGTGCATGAGGCAAATGGTGATGCCAGCCCCTCGTTGGGGGGGGCAGTGCTCCAGCAGGGGGCGGGGAGGTGTGGAGAGGCAGAGTTCCAGCACGCGAGGAGCAGGCAGGGTTGGAGCAAGGGGCAGGGAGGATGGCAGGGGGTGAGGAGGAAGGAACACCAGCCTCACGCAGGGGAGCAAGTGGGACTCGGGCCAGCCCCACACGGTGTCCCATTTTCCCTTTGGAAAATATGGTCATCCTATATATATTGAAGATGTTTAGTCTCTTAAAATGCAAGTACAATGATTCAGTGAATGGCCCTATATTTCCATACTAAGAGTCACTGGCTAATAAATGAGACTGCTGTTCAAATTGAGAGTACACGTAATACCTTGGTGTTTCTAGTGGGGAGAGAGAGAGAAGCAGCCCAGCAAGGCTCTCAATCCATGTGTGCATGCTTTTAAGCTTCCCTTCCTCTAGGTAGGCTCCAGCACTGTCTTTCCTTGGCCCCTCTGACACACCTCCTGGGCATGGACTCTGTTTGTAGCCCCTTTACAGAAGTGGGATCTAATGTCCAGCTACCCTAGGCCCCCAAGACTAGTGCTGACCCTAGGGTGACCAGATGTCCCAATTTTATAGGGACAGTCCCGATATTTGGGGCTTTGTCTTATATAAGTGCCTGTTACCCCCCCACCCGCTCTCCCAATTTTTCACACTTGCTGTCTGGTTACCCTAGCTGACCCCCTAGATATTCCAGTTACCTGCTGATCCCCTAGATATTCCAGTTACCTAAGCAGCGCTTTCCCCCATCTCCAACCTTGTGGGCACTCTGGTTTACCATTTACCTCTTCAGAGACAAGATAGTTGATGCATATAACATACAGGCTTTGCAAAATTCTAAAACAAATACTCTTTACTTGCAACCACACAAGAAATATACAGATGTAGACAAAGCAATGAAACAACTCCATGCATCCCTGCCTCAGTTTCCCCATCCCTCTTGAGTGTTCTTTGGGCTACGGTCAGAATCTTTTAAGGAATCTGGATTTTTTCCTCTCCCTCTTCACTCCTGCATATAGCTTCTCTTCTGGAACAGCCTTCTCTCACTCCTGCAGCCACCAGCCAGCTTTCTGCTTCTGGGCATTTCTCACTCTCTCTGTCTGAGAAACATGGCCAGAGAGAGAGAGAGCCTTTCTTTTATAACCAACGATCCCCTTTGTCAGGTGGAAAATTCCCTGCCAGGCGACTCATTGTTTAGTTACCAGCCCACCTGGGTTCTTCTGGACAATAGTCAGCTCTTTGTCCAAGGTTGCTTCCATGCGAATAGAGAACCATCAAGATTTCATGACCCTCCATTGTCAGGCCTTTGTCACTTCCCTGTGGGATTTCAGTCCAACATGTAGATAAGCAGACCACAGAGGAGGCAAGCAGACAAAGCCCTACATTTAAAACAGAGCTTGTAGTTTGATAAAGATTTATATAAATACACAGGGAATTCATCATAAACTGGAATTCATAACTTGTAAATAGATTCCCCAAATCATTACACTAAGCAACGACCGAGAATTCTGCTGACTATCCTCTTCTCCCCATTTTTCTCTTTTATCTCCCTGTTGAATCGTCTCTTAAATCCAGATCATAAACTCCTTGGGACAAGGACTTTCTTTTTGTTACTTGTCCGCACAGTGCTTAGCATAACAGGGTTTCAATTCTTGATTGGAATCCCGAGGTGCTAATGTAATAAAGGCCCATGAACCAGTATCTCACACCCAGCTGCTAATGAATCATGACGTGCTGGGCTCAGTGTTCTGCATATCCGCTGCCTTCTGCTTAATCTCGCCTTCTGAGATTGATGACAGCATCATCCTTGGCAGCTGTACCAGTGACTTCCGCTGCTTGGAATCCTCATCTGTGCAGCTGCAGGCCCAGGCCATTAGTGACATGGACAAGAGACTGTTAGAGGGTTGTGTGTAAGAGGTCTAGTGACCTCCTTATGTATGTGTGTGTGAGAGAGAAAGAGAAAGAGAAACTAATCTCTCAGGAAGGCTTCTTCCCTTTGTATAAACAAAGCTGCGTGAGATCATTTCTCTTCGCCTAAGAGTCATGGCATGCTCCAGTTCAGGAGACCTTTTTGTCTTTATGGTTTATGAATGAGCAACAGCATCATCTTTGCATTCTGATGATAGATTGTCAGTACATCCAAGTGTACTGGTGTTTTCCATACAAGAATGAAGTAGTTGCTTGTTGCCTTAGAGCCAGCGAGTGTACGCAATCAGGCTGTATTGAGAATGAAAGGTATTTAAAGAAGGAGAACCCAGGAAACCTATCGAAAGTCTCTGCTAATCTCCTCCACATTTGTTTTACAGCTGTGCCATAATTGCCTGGGCTCATTTATTATAGAAGCATATTGTGGCCGCATTATGCAGTGCAGTAGTTACCAATGATGAGTCTTTATTCATTTATGAATAATATATAATCTGAATTTCCACTTTTCACAAAAAATAAACTCTGTAATCATGGAATCAAACTGATGCTGTACCAGCCCAAAGCTCAAATCCATAGCATTGTAACAGCTGAAGCTTAATGCA